>NC_133623.1:61025503-61315503 GCF_048593235.1 Sminthopsis crassicaudata | reverse complement strand
CCCAAGGCCAAGAACCTAGTGAAAGATCCGGGCAGCACCGGAGTACTTTGGCAGAGTTCACAAATATACAGATGCCGATTGCCATTTTTAGCAAAAACATCTGGCTAAGTGACGGTATTGCTGCTCTTTCCATCCAGCTGTTATTTATTTTAATTAAAGACATGTAGGTACAACAGAAAGAACACTCAGACATTCTGAGAAGTCTCAGCTTTCCCATTTCCTTTCGACCTGTGGGCAATTCACATTCTCTGAGCCTCAGTTTACTTCTCTGTATGATGGGAACTAAAACACTTGCCTCTCAGTGTTCCCAAAGATCAAGCAAGATAATGTGGGTGAAAGGCTTTATAAATATTATTTGGAAATTTCTTGTACCTCTTCTATTCTTCCTGAATTCCACATCCCTTTAACTATGTTTTCCACACAGTAGAGATATCTGAGTAAGAGTGTATACCCTCAGGGAATTACCTTCCTCCCCCCAAAAAAGTGTTTTGCTATCTTTGGGGTTTACATCACCTTCATTCCTAACATATCCCTCCCTCCTCTTCAGAGAACCATCCATTGTAACAATGAATTTTAAAGGAATAATAAAAAAAGATGTTTCCTTAAAACTAACCAACACATCAATGCAGAATACAAAATGGTCCACGTGCTTTTCCCACTGCACCAACTACATAGGACTTTAATGCACATCAAATATCCACATCTTTTTTATTGTTTTATTTTCTGGTGATACATATACATTCTTTTTTAAAAACACATTTCTTTGTGAATCATGTTGAAAGAGAAAAATCAGAACAAAAGGGAAAAACCACAAGAGAAAAAAAAGGGGGGGGGGAAGTAAACATGTGTTGTGTTTTCCATCCAAAGTCTATTGGGATTGCTTTGGATCACCAAGTCTTTCCTAGTTCATCACTGAACAGTCTGGCTGTTATTGTGTATAATGTATTCCTGATTCTACTTGTTCAACTCAACATCAGAAAATCTTTCCAGGCCTTCCTAAAATCAGCTTGGTCATCGCATCTTATAGAACAATAATATTGCATCATTTTCATACATATAACCTACTCAACCATTCCCCAACTGATGGACATCCACTCCTTTTCCAATTCTTTGCCACCACAAAAAGAGCTGCAAAAACATTCTTGCGCACATAGATCCCTTTCCCTCCTTTATGATTTCCCTGGGATACAGACTCAATAGAGACACTGCTGCATCAAAAGCATACCCAGTTTTGTTGCCCTTTGGCATAGTTCCAGAATGCTCTCCAGAATGGGTGAATCAGTTTACAACTCCACCAACAATGTATCAGTGTCTCAGTTTTCCCACATCCCCACCAACATTTATAATTATCTTTTCCTGTTATCTTAACCAATCTGAAAGGTGTGAGCTGATACCTCTGAGTTGTTTTAATTTGCATTTCTCTAATCAATAGTGATTCAGAGCCAAATATCCATATCTTTTTAGAAAGAAAGATATGCTAAAAGGATTCCCTTTCAACTAATCAGCAAAATGGTGCTTTTCTCTTCTTTCCAAATGAGTTAGGTTTACACTGAGGAAAGTGTCTTAGATACCATCTAGTTCAGATCTCTCAGTTTACAGAGAAGGAAACTGAGACCTAGAGAGATGAGGTGACTTGCTCCAGAAAATACATAAAATTCTAGACTGAAAGCCAGAAGAAATTTCAGAGGCCATTTAGTGCAACTCCTTCATTTAAGAGAGTAGCAAACTGAAGTCTGGGGAAGAGGAAATGACTTGCCCAAAGTCATCTAGGTGGCGGGGATTTGAACCCAGGTCTTCTGATTTGCCCAGGCTAAGAGAAAACCAGGTTTTTGTTTTGGACTTGTGTTCTATCAATAAGCAGAGGTAACTGGCTAGAAGACTTTTTTAGCCAAAAATTAATAAAAGTGACTCATTTGAGATCAGCCTGGAGAGCAATCACACAATAAATCAGTGGGTCTTCTGTAGTCATTATAGAGAATAATCAAATCCTTCCCCTCAAAAAAATGACTTCTTTTGTCAGTTTACTGAAATCTGACATTGCATAATTCATTTTTTTCTCTTTTTCTTTTGAAACAATTGGGGTTAAGTGACTTGCCCGGGGTCACATAGCTAGGAAGTATTAAGTGTGTGGATTTGAACTCAGATCCTCTTGACTCCAGGGCCCTCTAACTGCCCATTTAATTTTGCTTCTCAACAGTATTTTATTTTTCCAAATATATGTAAAGACAGTTTTCAACATTTATTTTTGTAAGAATTTATGTTCCAATTTTTTCTCCTGCCCTCCTTGTCTTTACCCTCCTTATCTTCCCCCTCCTTATCTTCCCTCTCCCCAAGACATCAAGCAATCTGACAGAGCTTAAATACCTCAATTAATTTTTTAAAACTTTATTGAGATTCAGGCCAATTCCAATAGACTTGTGAAGGAGAGAACCATCTGCACCCAGAAAGAACATTATGAGGACTGAATGTGGATCACAACATAGTATTTTTACCTTTTTGGTTATCGTTTGCTTACTTTTATTTTCTTTCTTTTTTATATTTTTCTTGTGCAGCATCATAAATGTGGAGATACTTATAGAAGAATTACACGTGTTTAATATATATTGGGTTAATTGCTGTCTGTCTAGGGGAGGGGTGGGAGGAAGGGAAGGAAACAATTTGGAACACAAGGTTTTTCAAGGTTTAGGTGAATGTTGAAAATTAAAAGCTATTATTAAAAATAAAATTATATTGAGTTTTTACTGGGCATAAAACATTGTGTGGGATCCAAAGGATTATAAGATATGGTCCCTGTCCTAAAGAAGACACTGTAGTTGGGAATAAAACATAAAAAAACTAACCAATCCCATGGTAGTAGGGGATAAAAACCCCAAGACATGGTGGAAATGGTAAATTTTGTAAGAATTTGGAGGAGGGGAAAGTTTGGGGTGGGGGTGGGGGGCCAGGATGCTGAGAGAAGGCTTCCCAAAGGAAGTAGCACCCAAGTTGGGCTTTGAAGTCTGGATGGCATTGGGAAGAGCATCCTGAGGAAAAGAAACAGTCCAAGCTAAGCCATGCTTAGGGGACCACAGATGGACCAGTTTGCAGTAAAGAGTACAAGGACAAAGAAAACTGGTTACGTCCAAATTAAAGAGGGCCTTGGATGCCAGGCTAGACTGGAAATTTATTCCTCTGGTTCAGAGATGTGTCTTTTTTGAGATACAAATATCCCCGGTGTCAGGGTCCCTTGACCTCTGATAAAGGCAGACATGAAAGACTGAGGAAAGGTTCAGAAGATGTTGCCAAGGACACAGCTGACACTGGATTTATAATATTTATTATTGGTTCATTGATTTAGGGCTAGAAGGGATTGCAGAGGCCATCTGGTTAAAAAAAAAAGCACTCGTGTTACAAAGGAAGAGACTAAGATCCAGGGACGAGAAGGCAATTGCTCATGGTTACTCAGAGAGCGACGGAGCCGGGATACCCAGGCCTTCAGTGAGCAATCTTCAACATAGGTCAGCAAATGATATTTCCCCAAGAACCATCCCTGACTGTCTATTCAGCAGCTCAAATGAGATGGTCCATAAATGTCTTAAACTCAACATATTTAAAGCCCCCCAAACCTCCCCCTTCCCTAATTTCCCTATTACTGTGAAGGGTCCAACCATTCTCTCAGTCACTCAGGCTCAAAATCGAGATTTTGACCCCTCGCCCCTTCTCACCATCCATCTCCAAGCTCTTGCCAAGGCCTGTCGATTCCATTGTTGTTATATCTCTCAAATATGCCCCCTTGTCTCCTCTGACACTGTCACCACCCAGGTACAGACCCTCACCATCTCACACCTAGATTATTGCTCTCTGGTCACTTTTCCCCCAGTCCCTTCCCATCTCATTGTCCATTCAGTCACCAAAGCTGTCTTCCTAAAGAACAGGTCTGATGATATCTTGTTCCTAATCAATCCACTCCAGTGGCTCCCCTTCGTCTCCAGAATCAATTCTAAAATCCTCTGCTTGGTGTCCAAAACCCTTTGTAATCTGCCATTATCCCACCTACGTGATCTTCTCCCACCTTACTTCTTCCCATCTGTACGATGACACTGGCTTCTTGGCTATTCCACGAACAAGACACTCCATCTCTCCACTCTGGGCATTTTCTCTGGCTATCCCCCTGCCTGCGATGATCCCCTTCCTCATCTCTGCCTCCTGGCTTTCCTGACTTCCTTCAAGTCTCAGCTCAAATCCCATCTTCTCCAGGAAGCCTTTCCCAAATCCTCTTCATTCTGGTGCCATCGCTCTGTTAAGTATCCCCTCTCTCTTCTGCCTTGTATGTATTTATTTATATGTTGTCTCTCTCATTAGATTGTGAACTCCTTAACTTGGAGACTCTCTTTTGCCTCTTTTTGTATCCCCAGTGCCTAGCACAGTGCCTGATATAAGTCGACGCCTAATAAATGTTTATTGAAAAGTAGGAAAAGGACCCACATGTGCAAAAATGTTGGTGGCAGCCCTTTTTGTAGTGGCAAGGAACTGGAACCTGAGTGGATGCCCATCAGCTGGGGAATGGCTGAATAAGGGATGGTATATGAAGGTGATGGAATATTATTGTTCTTTAAGAAATGATGAACAGACTCATTGGTGTTTCTGTGTCCCCTGCGATTAACACAGACCCTGGTACATATTTTTTAAACCACCATGGTCTCACATACATGGAAAACTCCCAATAAGGAAAGTACCATCCACCAGCTTAAATTGGTAGTTCTTTGCAATTCTTAGTCACAGAGGAACACTGAGAGCTTAACTGCCTTTCCTAGAGTCACACAGCACATGGGGGTCAAAGGTGAGACTTATGTCTACATTTTCTTGCCTGAAAGACAGCTCTTTATGTGTTCCAGTAGAAGACAGTAGAAACTTAATAAATGCTGGCTGAATTGAAATGAGTCAGGGCCATTGTCCACAGCCTTTGTCACCCTGCTTTACCTTTCTGATTTTGATTAGCTGAGGGAAAAGCAGCCTTGTCAGTCATTTATACCTTCTTGTGAAAGGGTTAGGGAAATGGATGGTCTTTTCTGATGAGCTGGTGGAGATTATGGAAAGCCTGAAGGAACTCCCTTAGTGTTTACACTATGGACAGCCTGAAGGAACTTCCCTTGGGGAATGGAAGTGTTGCCACTAAGAATAACAGAGACTGAAAGTAAAAGGAGATTTGAGGACTAATGGCCTTCCAAAATGAGAGAGAGTCAGAGAAACTTTTTTTTTTGGAGGCTGGGGTTAAGTGACTTGCCCAGGGTCACACAGCTAGGAAGTGTTAAGTGTCTGAGACCAGATTTGAACTCGGGTCCTCCTGAATTCAAGGCTGGTGCTCTATCCACTGTGCCACCTAGCTGCTCCTGAGTCATAGAAACTTGAGAGACTTTCAGGAACTGCTACAGAGCAAAGGGACTAGAACCCGAGACCAGTTTACATAATGACCACAATAACGGACAGGGGAACAACCTGAAAAGTCACAGAGACCCTAAGAAATCATGCAACCAATCTTGATTCCAGAGTCCAAAGACTTAGGGTAAAATCCCACTTTTGATCCTCACTACTTGTGAGATCTTGAGAGTTACTTCTCCTCCCTGGGCAGCTGTCTCCTCTGGAAAATAAGGGAACTGGACTACATGACTTATAAGTCACTTTGCAATTCTAAATCTCTGAGCCCGTGGGTGACTTTGTGCACATAACTTCCTCCCCCTTGCCTCAGTTTATTCCCTTGGAAAATGAGAGAAGTGAGCTAAATAGCCTCTAAGATCCCTTAGCTCTAAGCTCCCATGATCCTCTCAGCTGAGAGATGGTGGTTTACAGATTAGGAATGAGTGGCTCCTTCTCAGACAGGAACACTGCATTGGTTTGTGTTTTTCTTGCCTATATTTGTTTACTATAAACAAATCTGTTTGGTGGGGGGTTAGATAATTGGGAAGAGATAGCAATGTATAAATATTAATAAACCATCTAATTAAGCATTTAAATAAAGCATCTTATTTTTTATTTGTTTATTCGGTGAACAAAAATCTGCTCACTTCCTTATCTCTATTATAAGAAAAGGAAAAAGAAAACCTCTTTTAAGAAAAATCTATTTAGTAAAAATGTGTGTGTGCATGTGTGTAGTGGAGAAAAACAAATTCCCCCATTAGCATGTCCAACAAAAATAATTTTGCATCCTAGGTCCATCACCTCTCTCTGTCAGGAAATGAATAACAAGCCTCATCACTGGCCATTGTGTTGATCAGTTTTTAAGGTTTACAAAGTTGTTTGTTTTTACATGTTAAACATCATTTAAAAAAAAACAACAAGATAAAGGGGAGATTTGGAGCAACCAAGAACAGTTTCGCCTACTTCATATTTGGAAAAATCTACCCTTGGCCCTCAGCCTCTATTTAGTTTTTCTTCTCTAAAAGCTATTTATTTTTCTTTGTAAAAACTCAAAAAGAGGGGTAGAGTGGGGAAAAGACCAGAAGAGAGGTGGTAGGCAGTACAGACTAATGACACCAAAGTTAAGGACATTATTTTCTTGGGAATCAGATAGAACAGCAATGTAGATAAGGCTGTATGTTTTGGATTCCTTCCCAGGCCACAAATGGCTCTCTCCCCAGATTCTATCACAGAGTTCCATGTCCCTGTATTCCTTCTAATGTTACCTGTTGACCCAGTGAAAGAAATTAGAGGTGGTTTCCATTTCTTGAAAAATGTGATTCAACCCTGCCTTTCATTGAGCTCCAGAGGAGAAAGCACTCAAAAGCCAAGAGAGGCTTCCTATCAATGGAAGGAAAAGATGTACCCATCCTCAAGACAAAAAGAGAAACAAGTATCTAGCTACACTCCCGGGATGTCAGTGGGCTTCTTCCAGGAAGATAGGCTGACATGGATAATTCCATTTGACAAAAGTGTAATTAGTTCATACAGTACGCTCTATTCTGTGTCGATAATCTTAGCAATAGTGTCATAGGCCTTATCCTGAAGTATCAGACAAGGGCAGAACTGTTCCCATGAATACGCTTTGCCAACTGAGTCAGGAAAAGATGTACCCATTTTTTAAGACAAAAAGAGAAACAAGTATTTAGCTCCACTCCCGGGATGTTAGCGGACTTGTTCCAGGAAGATAGGCTGATATGGATAACTCTGACAAAATTGTAATTAGTTCAAATAGTAGCCTCTACTCTTTTTTCCCAAGAATGAATTACAAGTTTAGAGGCTAATATGTTGCAGAGAATTGATGTCCATCCCTTTAAAGACTGAAGAATTGTCCATTTTTCAGTGGTATGGCATCTGCCCTTATTATTAGGTTTATAATAAAAATTATCATAGGATTTCTTTTCTTAAATTTTCTTTTAGTAGCCTCTACTCTGTGACTATAGTCTGGTGACAGTGTAAAAGGCTTTTTCCTGAAGTATCAGACAGGGGCAGAACTATCCCCTTGAATACACTTAGCCAACTGAGTCAGGAAAAAAAAAAATGTACCCATCTTCAAGACAAAAAGAGAAACAAGTACACTCCCGGGATGTTAGGGGGCTTCTTCCAGGAAGATAGGCTGATATGGATAACTCTGTTTGACAAAATTGTAATTAGTTCAAATAGTAGCCTCCACTCCTTTTTTCCCCAAGAATGAATTACAAGTTTATAGGCTAATTTGTTGCCAAGAATAAAAGTCCATCATGTATACATATATTGTATTTAATTTATACTTTAACATATGCAGCATGTATTGGTCAACCTGCCAAATGGGGAAAGGAGTGGGGAGAAGGAAGGGAAAAATTGGAACAAAAGGCTTGGCAAAGGTCAATGCTGTAAAATTACCCATGCATATATCTTGTAAATAAAAAGCTATAATAAAAAAAAAAGATTAACTTACTTTCTATCCAGACTTCTCTATACTTAGGTACTAAAAACACTAAGTGTTTCACTCTTGGTCCAAGAATTCATATCCCTCTTCTCTGTTAAAGCTTTCACCCACATATACATGATCATTCCCCATTGCCAGTTAACCTCCTTACAACTTCCTGCTTTCATCAAACAATCATCAAGCCTTTATTACAGGCTTACTCTGTGCCAGGTGTGATGCTTAATGCTGGAACTAGAAATACAACGGTGAAATGAGGGGACATCCCTTTAGGGGACATGCATTCTATTAAGGAAACTTCATTAAAAAGAGAATAGTTGAGATGGATTTTGAAAGAAAGCAGGACTTTCAGAAAGCCAAGATGAGGGGAGGGAATACTTTTGAGGTATGAAGGATTGTAAGTGAAAATACATTGGAGGCTGGGTGGGCGGTGAAACCAGAAGATCAATATAGTTGGACTATAGAGCTTATGGAGGGTAGTAATATTTAAAAAGATGGAAAAAGTAGGGCAGATTGTAAAGAGATTTAAATCCAAACAATGGAGTCTAAATTTGATTCCTATAGGTAATAGGGGGGTCATTGGAGTTTTGGTGTCTGTGTGTGTGTGTGTGTGTGTGTGTGTGTGTGTCTTTGTGTCTGTGTGTGTGTGTGTGTGTGTGTGTGTGTGTGTGTAGAGCACTTAAGTAGGGAAAGCCCGTTGGCAACTGTGTGAAGGATGGATTAAAATGGAGAGAGAGGCTCTAGACAGGTTAATTAAAATGGAAGTTACTGTAATAGTCCTGGTATCTTGAAAGTATCTAAGAATGCAAAATAATGAGAATTCATCAAAAATGATGAATAGTTCCTATATTTTCTTAGCACATCATGTATAAATCTCCTGAAGAATCTTTCCCTATTTACCCATTTTCCTTGGTTCCCTATAATTCTACCTGATGCAGTAACTTGCTCAAAGGCTATGATCACACCTTGCTCTTGCTCTTCTGTTGTAGCTTGATGCACACTTCTTATATAAATTTTGGTGTCCCTTTCACCTTAGTCTTTACTCATACATGTTTCTGCAAGCCATTGATAATAAAATTGTTTTACTGGCAAAAAAAAAAGATATTAAAAAAGATTTTAAAAAAAGAATAGCTGTAATCATCCCTTTAAAGACAGAAGATTTTCTGCTTTTCAGTGGGTATGGCATCTGCCCATTTATTATTAAACTTTGTAAGAAAAATTATCATAGTATTTCTTTTTTAAATTTTCTTTTAGTGGCCTCTATTCTGTAACTATAGTCTTGGTGATAGTGTTAGAAATCTTGAGGCCTTATTCAGAAGCATCAAACAAGGGAAGAACTTTTCCCATGAATACACTTAGCCAACTGAGTCAGGAAAAAAATATACCCATCCTCAAGACAAAAAGAGAAACAAGTATTTAGCTACATTCCCGGGATGTTAGGGGGCTTGTACCAGAAGAGAGGCTGATATGGATAACTCTATTTGTAATTAGTTCTAATAGTAGCCTCTACTCTTTTTTTTCCAAGAATGAATTACAAGTTTCTAGGCTAACATGTTGCAGAGAATAGATGTGCATCCCTTTATAGAGTGGAGAAGTGTTCATTTTTCAGTGGTATGCCATCTGCCCATTATTATTAGCTTTATAATAAAAATTATCATAGTATTTCTTTTCTTAAGTTTTCTTTTAGTAGCCTCTATTCTGTAACTATACTCTTGGTAATGGTGTAATAAGACTTATCCTGAAGTATCAGATAAGGGCAGAACTGTCTCCTCGAACACTCTCAGCCAACTGAGTCAGGAAAAGATGTACCCATCCTTAAGACAAAAAGAGAAACAAGTATTTAGCTCCACTCCCAGGATGTGAGCAGGCTTGTTCCGTCAGATAGGCTGCTATGGATAACTATTTGACAAAATTGTAATTAGTTCAAATAGTACCCTCTTTTCTTTTTTTCCTAAGAATAAATTACAAGTTTAGAGGCTAATATGTTGCAGAGAATAGATGTGCATCCCTTTAACGACTGAAGAATGGTCCATTTTTCAGGGGTATGGCATCTGCCCATTATTATTAGCTTTATAATAGAAGTTATCATAGAATTTCTTTTATTAAATTTTCTTTTAGTACCCTCTATGCTGTGACTACAGTCTTGGTTATAGTGTAATAAGACTTATCCTGAAGTATCAGACAAGGGCAGAACTGTTCCCGTGAATTCGCTTCACGAACTGAGTCAGGAAAAAAATGTACCCATCCTCGAGACAAAAGAGAAACAAGTAATTAGCTACACTCCCGGGATGTCAGCAGGCTTGTTCCAGAAGATAGGCTGATATGGATAACTCTATTTGTAATTGTGATTTGTATTTGTAGTATTTCTTTTTTTTTTTCAAATTTTCATTTAGTACCCTCTATTCTGTGACCATAGTCTTGGTGACAGTGTTAGAAATCTTCAGGCCTCCTCCTGAAGTATCAAATTAGGGCAGAACTTTTCCCACAAATACACTTAGCCAATTGAGTCAGGAAAAGATGTACCCATCCTTAAAACAAAAAGAGAAACAATTATTTAGCTACAAACCCGGGATGTTAGGGGCCTTGTTCCAGAAGATAGGCTGATATGGATAACTCTGTTTGACAAAATTGTAATTAGTTCAAATAGTAGCCTCCACTCCTTTTTTTCCCAAGAATGAATTACAAGTTTAGAGGCTAATATGTTACAGTGAATAGATGTCCATCCCTTTAAAAAATGAAAATTATCCATTTTTCTGTGGTTTGGCATCTGCCTATTATAATTAGCTTTATAATAAAAATTATCATAGGATTTCTTTTCTTAAATTTTCTTTTAGTAGCCTCTACTCTGTGACTATCGTCTGGTGACAGTGTAAAAGGCCTTTTCTTGAAGTATCAGACAGGGGCAGAACTGTCCCCTTGAATACATTTAGCTAACTGAGTCACAAAAAAAAAAAAAAAAAAAACGTACCCATCCTCAAGACAAAAAGAGAAACAAGTATTTATACTCCTGGGATGTCAGCAGGCTTGTTCCGGAAGATAGGCTGATATGGATAACTCTATTTGTAATTAGTTTAAATAGTAGCCTCTACTCTTTTTTCCCAAGAATTAATACAAGTTTCTAGGCTAATATGTTGCAGAGAATAGATGTGCATCCCTTTAAAGACTGAAGAATTGTCCATTTTTCAGTGGTATGGCATCTTCCATTATTATTAGCTTGACAATAAAAATTATCACAGTATTTCTTTTCTTAAATTTTCTTTTAGTACCCTCTATTCTGTAACTATACTCTTGGTGACAGGGTGAGAAATCTTCAGGCCTCCTCCTGAAGCATCAAACAAGGGCCTAGCATTTCCTTTTTTTTAAAATTTCTTTTAGTACCCTCTATTCTTTGACTATAGTCTTGGTGACAGTGTAATAAGCCTTTTCCTGAAGAATCAGCCAAGGGCAGACCTGTCCCCTTGAATACTCTCAGCCAACTGAGTCAGGAAAAATATATATTCATCCTTAAGACAAAAGAGAAACAAGTATTTAGCTACACTCCCTGGATGTTAGCGGGCTTGTTCCATAAGATAGGCTGATATGGATAACTCTGACAAAATTGTAATTAGTTCAAATAGTAAGTACCCTCTATTCTTTTTTTCCTAACAATGAATTACAAATTTAGAGGCTAATATGTTGCAGAGAATAGATGTGCATCCCTTTAAAGACTGAAGAATTGTCCATTTTTCAGTGGTATGCCATCTGCCCATTATTATTAGCTTTTTAATAGAAGTTATCATAGTATTTCTTTTTTAATTTTCTTTTAGTAGCCTCTATTCTGTGACTATAGTGTTGGTGACAGTGTAATAAGCCTTTTCCTGAAGTATCAGACAAGGGCAGAACTGTTCCTGTGAATACGCTTCACCAATTGAGTCAGGAAAAGATGTACCCATTCTTAAGACAAAAGAGAAACAATATTTAGCTACACTCCCAGGATGTCATCAGGCTTGTTCCGTATGATAAGCTGATATGGATAACTCTGTTTGTAATTGTAATTTGTAATTAGTTCAAATAGTAGACTCTATTCTTTTTTTCCAATAATGCATTACACGTTTATAGGCTAATATGTTGCAAAGAATAGATGTCCATCCCTTTAAACCATGAAAATTTTCCATTTTTCAGGGGTATGGCATCTGCTCATTATTATTAGCTTTATACTAGAAGTTATCGTAGTATTTCTTTTATTGAATTTTCTTTTAGTAGCCTCTATTCTGTGACTACAGTCTTGGTAATAGTGTAATAAGACTTATCCTGAAGTATCAGACAAGGGCAGAACTGTTCCCATGAATACACTTAGCCAACTGAGTCAGGAAAAGATGTACCCATTCTTAATACAAAAAGAGAAACAAGTATTTAGCTCCACTCCCAGGATGTCAGAAGGCTTGTTCCATAAGAAACGCTGATATGCATAACTCTATTTGTAATTGTAATCTGTAATTAGTTCAAATAGTAGCCTCTACTCTTTTTTCCCAAGAATGAATTACAAATTTAGAGGCTAATATGTTGCAGAGAATAGATGTCCATCCCTTTAAAGACTAAAGAATTGTCCATTTTTCAGTGGTATGGCATCTGCCCATTATTATTACCTTTATAATAAAAGTTCTCATAGTATTTCTTTTCTTAAATTTGCTTTTAGTAGCCTCTATTCTGTGACTATAGTCTTGGTGACAGTGTAATAAGCCTTTTCCTGAAGTATCAGACAGGGGCAAAACTGTCCCTTTGAATACTGTTAGCCAACTGAGTCAGGAAAAGATGTACCCATTCTCAAGACAAAAAGAGAAACAAGTATTTAGCTACACACCCGGGATGTCAGCGGGCTTCTCCCAAGAAGATAGGCTGATGTGGATAATTCTGTCTGACAAAATTATAATTAGTTCAAATAGTAGCCTCCACTCCTTTTTTTCCCAAGAATGAATTACAAGTTTAGGGGCTAATATGTTGCAGAGAATAGATGTCCATCCCTTTAAAGACTGAAAAATTGTCCATTTTTCAGTGGTATTATTATTAGCTTTATAATAAAAATTATCATAGGATTTCTTTTCTTAAATTTTCTTTTAGTAGCCTCTATGCTGTGACTATATTCTTGGTGACAGTGTAATAGGTCTTATCCTGAAGTATCAGACAAGGGCAGAACTGTTCCCATGAATTATCTTAGCCAACTGAGTTAGGAAAAAAATATACTCATCCTTAAGACAAAAGAGAAACAAGTATTTAGTTATACTCCCGGGATGTTAGTGGGCTTGTTCCAGAAGATAGGCTGATATGGACAACTCTGTTTGACAAAATTGTAATTAGTTCAAATAGTAGCCTCTACTCTTTTTTTTTCCAAGAATGAATTACAAGTTTCTAGGCTAATATGTTGCAGAGAATAGATGTCCATCCCTTTAAAGAGTGAAGAATTGTCCATTTTTCAGTGGTATGCCATCTGCCCGTTATTATTAGCTTTATAATAAAAATTATCATAGGATTTCTTTTCTTAAATTTTAGTAGCCTCTATTCTGTGACTATAGTCTTGGTGGCAATGTAATAAGCCTTTTCCTGAAGTATCAGATGGGGCAGAACTGTCCCCTTGAATACTGTTAGCCAACTGAGTCAGGGCCACATAGCTTTATGTTCCAGATCAGGGTGGCTCTAACTCTCTTCCTTGACAGCAGCCTTGAGCAGTTGGGAATATATTCCCTGGATCAGGAATTCGTCATGATTTTTATGTCACGGCCCCTCTTTAGCTATCTGGTGAAGCCTTGAGGCCCCTTCTCAGAATGTTTTCAAATATAGCACAGGCACTCACAAAGAAAACTCATTATGTTGAAATACAGTTATCAAAAAATAATCATTCTTTCAAACAAGATGACTGTCCATTGACACTGACCTTCACGCTGTTCCTTGAACAAGACAATCCATCTCCGATTCCTTACATTTTCAAGGCCCGTGACCTCCATGCTTGCAATGCTTACTTTCCTCATGGCTTTCTCCTGGCTTCCCTGCTTCTTTCACAACCCAGCTCTCCCTCTCCACAAAGCCTCTCTCAGTCCTCCTTCATGTCGGTCCCTTTCCATGTTAGCTATCTTCTCCAATTTATCCAGCTTATAAACTTATATAGCTTATTTGTCAATAGTTTTTGGACTATTGCCTATTACTGGACACATAGTAGGTGCTTAATTAATGCTCTTTGACTGACTGAACAAGAGATGTACTGGTAAATGCTTACCAACCCCCCCCACAAAAAAGTATACACAAGACATACTTTTAAGTTTAATATTCAGATTTTCTCCATCAAAAAGCTAAATTAAGTCCTTGTTTGTAGTTTTTCCAATTTCAATGGTGTAAATACTCCAGCAGGAAATTTAACAATAAGCTTTCAAAAGCCACCCACTATATCCCTAAATTGAGCTCCTTTTGGTATTCTGATTTCCCTTGCTGAATTTTTTTTTTATCCACAAATGTAGATAAACCTTCGGAGGGTATTATTCACATTCTCATACTGAGTCAGTGTCAAATAGATTCTCCGTGTCATAGATTTTGATGTGGAAGGGAACTCCACCACCTTTCATCCATTTTATAGATAAATGGAGGCCCACCAAAGTTAGAAATCTTGTCTAAAGTTACACATAGGATTAAAGAACTAGATCTGGGGGCTCTGGACTTAGAATCAGGAAGACCCAAATTCAAATGCCATTTGAGGTTTCTAAAGTCTCTGTGACCCTGGATAAGTCACTTGATCTCTGTCTCAAGGTTCTCATCTGTTAAATGGAGATAATAGCACTTTCCTCCTAAGTTGTGAAAATCAAATGAGAAAATATTTGTAGTTGTAGACTTTAAAACACTATATGAATGTCAAATCTTATTATTCTTGTTAATATCATTGAGACATAGAATTTTCGAGTTGGAAAGGGTTATAGGGGCCATCTAGTCCAATTCAAAGCCATGAGAGAAACCTTTCTACAAAGACCTGCCCAAGTTCCACCCTTTGTCTCATCTCTGTCCCCTGGGACCAAACAGAAAAAGTCAGGCTTTTTAAGTATAAGAAGATAGATATCAAGTTTCCCATTCCTTTCCACTCCTAGTGTTCTCCAGACCAAAAAGATCACTAGCCCTAGAGCCTCAGAACCTGGGGTCATATCTTCCTCTGTGTGTGACTTTGATCAGACCACTTCTCCTCACTAGACTTCAGTTTCCTCACATGTAAGATGAAGGGGTAAGACTAGATGGTCTCTAGAGTCTCCTCCAATTCTAGATCTAGGATATTATGTGTGAACTTGGAAAAGTTCCCCTCCCTGGACCTCAGTTTCCCCATATTGAAATGAGGGAGTTGCAGCAAAAGAACACTAGGAAATGAGTGGGCCACAACATAGCATTTGCACTCTTTCTGCTGCTGTTTGCTTGCATTTTTGTTTTTTCTTCTCAGGTTTTTTTTACCTTCTTTCTAAATCCAATTTTTCTTGTGCAACAAGAAAACTATATGAATATGTATACAAATATTGTATTTAACATATACTTTAACATGTTTAACATGCATGGGACTGCCTGCCATCTAAGGGATGGAGTGAAGGGAAGGAAAAAGTTGGAACAGAAGGTTTTACAAGGGTCAATGTTGAAAAATTACCCATGCATATGTTCTGTCAATAAAAAGCTATAATAAAAAAAAATAAATAAATTAAAAAATGAGAGGATTGTATTAGATGGACCTCAGAAATCTCTTCCAGTTCTATATCTCATATGACATAGACTCAAGGCCCTTCAACATCCTGGTTGTCCCCTCTGGGTATTCCCCAGTTTACCAATGTCCTTCTTAGCATGTGTGACCAGCTCTGAGCCACACACTGGGCACAGTGGAATAGAAAGGTTCTATTTAGTACATTAGGCATAATTTCTAGAATGTCAGGCCTGAACTCAAAAGACCTGAGTTCAAATGTGACTTCAGACAAAATTTATTAGTTGAATGACACTTCACCTCTGTCTGCCTCAGTTTCTTCATCTATAAAACTGGGATCATAACAGCAGCTCCCTTCCAGAATTGTTGGGAGGATCAAATGGGGTAATAATTGTAAAGCACTTAGCACAGTTCCTGGTGCATGAGGAAATGTTATATAAATGCTAACTTATTATTATCACCCCTTTATTCTTGGAGACCGTGCCCAAATTTGAAGTCACTTTTGTTACCATCACACTGACTACTGTTGTAGTTCTTTTTTTCCTCCAAACAACTAAGTAGCTAAGCCTCCACCCTTTTGTATTTGTAAAGTCCATTATCTGAACCTGGGTATCAGGCTTTACCTTTATTTCTATTCAACTTCATCAGCCCAGTTTTCTAGCTTGTCACAGATCCTTTGGAATCACAGAGTACCTCCCCCCCCCCCCCCCCCGCCGTGTACAGCTTTGCACATCTACAAACTTGATACAAGTGTCACTGAAACAAATCACTGATAAAATTTTAGCTAGTATCTTATCATATTGGGGCCAGTTCTGAACATAGAGACCCGAAGACATAATTTTGAGTTCCATCTAAGATACTAACTATGAAACTGAGTATCTTTTAACTCTGTGAGCCTCGGTTTCCTTATTTGTAAAATGGAGATAATAATAGCACCTACTTCATGGGATCTGTGAGATTTAAGTGAAATAATACGTGTAAAGTGCTTTTCAAAACTTAAACTTTTAATAGAAATTCTAAATTAAAATTGATTTTCTTTTTAAAATTCATTTTATTATTAAATTATTAATTATTAAATTAATTTATTTTATTAAATTAATATATTATTATTCAAATAAAAATTATTATTAAAATTATTATTTTTTTTTAATTTTCAAAACATATGCTTAGATAATTTTCAATCTTCCCCATTGCAAAAAAACCTTGTGTTCAAAATTTTGTTCTCCTTCCCTTCCCCCCACCTCCTCCCCTAGATGGCAAGTAATCCAATGTTAAACAGGTACAATTCTTCTATGCATATTTCCACGATAAAATTAATTTTAATTTTAACTTTTAATTAATATAATGGTACTAAGCCAAGCTCTACACCCAAAGGGATCAGAGAAAAAAAAAAAGGAAAGACCTGTATTACAAAAATATTCATAGTAGCAAAAAAACCCAGAAACTAAGAGTGCCCACCTATCAGGTGGTGCAATGGATAGAGTACTGGACCCAGATTCAGACAGATCTAAGTTCAAATCCCCCCTCACACGCTCACTGACCATGTGACTGTGAGCAAGTCACTTAGCTCTGGTTGCCTCAGTTTTCCCAACTGTAAAATAGAGATAATGATGGCATTTACCTCCCTGAGTTGTTATGAGGATTAGATGAGATAATATTATAAATATGCATTCGTGCATCATAATTTGTTCAGCCATCCCCCATTAATTAAGTTTCCAGTTCTTTGAAAGCTACAAAAAGAATGGCTAAACTATTTCTAGGGACACCTAGGTGGCTAACCCTAAATGCTACGGTGGATACAGCATGAAGCCTGTAGTCAGGAAGATTCATCTCCCTGAGTTCCCAATATTATATATATAATATAAATATTATAAATCTGTGTCTAGCACATAAGGCACTATATAAATGCCTCTTCCCTCCCTTCCCTTGGCCCCTTTATTGCAGGATGGCTACACAAATAATGGTATATGAATATACAGTATCGTGTCATAAGAAATGACAAAAAAAGATGGTTTCAGAGCAAACTGGAAGAACTTGAGCAAACTAATGGAGAGTGCAATGAGCAGAACTAGAACAATACATATGATAGTAGCATCATAAACGAAATCAGCTTTGAAAGCCTTTGGGACATCCCGATCAACAATCAGCTCAGAGGATTGCAGACAGAACACAACATCCGCCTCCTGACAGAGGTGAGGGATTGAAAGTGCAGAGGGAGACCCACATTTGTGGACATAGACAATGTGGGACTCTGTATGAGTGGACTGTGCGTGTTTGTTATGAGAGGCTGATTTTCCTTTTCTTATTTTTTGATTTGTGCAATGAGAGCTAGTGGGAGACAGAGATAATAAATGTTTGTAAAAATAAATATATGTTTTTAAAACAGTTCAGGGCCAAGCCCAGGTCTAGAGTGCACTCCACTGGAAACCTCCTCCCAGGTTGACATGAAACCATTAATGACCACCCTTTTTTTTTTCCAACTTAATTTAATTTTCTTCAGTTATCAAAAATCTATTTTCTCTCTCTCTCACCTCTGCTCCCTTCCACCCCCCACTGGAAAGAAAAAGTAAAAAAAAAAACAAAATCTTTGTAACAAAATATGCATACTCAAGCCAAACTCCCACATTGGCCATGTCCAAAAAATATATGTCTCTATCTGCACCCTGAGTCCATCGTCACTCTGTTGGGGGAATGGGGAGGAGTAGCATGTTTTATGATCAGTTCTCTGGAATCATAGCTGATCAGAATACTTAAACCTTTCAGGGGGGTTTTAATCTTTACAATCTCATTATTATATATTATATTGTTTATATGTTTTTATTTATACATATATTATATACATTTTTCTCCTGATTTGACGTGTTTCATTTCCATCAAAGTCTACCTCAGTTTCTCTGAAACTGCCCCCTTCCGAATTTGTGCAATTGTTTTCCATTGCATCCGTGCATCATAATTTGTTCAGCCATCCCCCATTAATTAAGTTTCCAGTTCTTTGAAAGCTACAAAAAATTGGCTAAACTATTTCTAGGGACACCTAGGTGGCTAACCCTAAATGCTACAGTGGATACAGCATGAAGATTCATCTCCCTGAGTTCCCATCTGACCTCAGATGCTTAATAGCTGCATGATCCTGGACAAGTCACCTAATCTGTTTGCCTCAGTTTCCTCACTTGTAAAATGAGCTGAGGAAGGAAATGGCCAACCACTCCAGTATCTTTGCCCAAAAAAACAACCCAAATGGGGTCATAAAGACTCAGAAATGCCTGAAAAACAACAAAAATACTTTCATGTACATGGATCCTTTTCCTCTTTATCTCTTGGGAATATAGGCTTAACAGTGGTATCTCTGGGGTGAAGGGAATGGACAGTTTTGTAACTTTTTGAGTCTTCCAAATTGCTTTCCAGAACGAGCCAGTCATTCAATCAGATGAAAAGTCATTTAATTCTCGTATTTTCTCGTGCACATCCTTCTGTCTTTTCTACAAGAACAGCATGAGATACTGTGTCAAACATTTTGCTAAAAAAAATCTAGGGAAAATATCTATAGCAGTCCTTTTGATCTATTAGGTTAGTAGTTTTGTTCCTTGCCCCCCCCCGCCAAAAAAACCCATACAATAGAGGTATATGAATTTCTACTTGCTGATAAATATCTCTATTGAGTTCTTCCTTTGGAGAAGAAAGTTATATTTCATAATAATGGGACTTTTCATTGTGAGTAAGGACTGGGAACGGGAAGCAGAATTCTTTAGGTGAACTAATTAGAGCAATCCAGTCTTATCATCCCTCCCCTCACTGAGTTCTCGTCTAGTCTTACCCATTTATCATATTTGTCATTTCTGCTTTACTTTGTCTTTCCTTCTTCTGGAGAAGTCTCCTGCTCCCATGCTTTTCCTCAATCGCTTTCTCCTTTGGTTTGCTTCTTGCCTACCCATTCTCGCTCTTCAACTAACCCAACCCAACCCAAGGAGCAATTATTAACCACCTACTCTGTCAGGCACTGTACTAGGAATAGAGAATGAGAGGAGTAGGGACTGGTATCCTTGGTGTAAGGAACTACTGGATCAGAAAATCCTTCTGCTGATATAGATCAATACCTTCTCTGAATTTTAAGAATCTTTGAAAGTTTCCTAGAATACTGAGATGTTAAATGACTGATCCAGGGTCACACAGCAAGCATGTGTCAGAGAAAAGAGTAGACACAAAGCCCCAAACAAAAACGAAGAACTTCCAATCCCTACAAAGATGCTAAGTAAAGTTTGTCCCTTCTCAGTGGTATTTGTTTTTGAATAGGGAACTTTTAAAGAATGGAAAAGGTGGGGCAGCTGGATGACACTATGGATAGAGCACCAAGCTGAGTTCCAATCTGACCTCAGACACTTTCTAGCCGGGTGACTCTGGGCAAGTCATTTAACTCCACTTACCTGAAACAAACAAAAAACCATATAGTATATAATATAGATAGATAGATAGCTATAGATATAGATATAGATATAGATTATAGTTAGCCATACTATAATAATTGAGTCCCTACATCTCCTTAAATCATTCTAACCCAATCAATCTCTTCTGTCAACAAACATTTACTAAATATTATTAAATTAAATAATTAAACATTCCCTATTAGGTATCCAGCAGGGGATTAAAAAAACAAAAATGGAAAATGCCCCTGCCCTCGAGGAGTTTCTGATCCTTACCAAGATATTTTCATTTTGTGCACAGTATGACCCTTTAGTCCACCCTCTTCTATTTACAGAGGAAGAAACTGAGGCACAGGGAGAAGTGGCTTACCTATAGGAGTTTACCTTCTACATAAAGTATCTTCCTACTCCATATAAACAAGGTTTATCAGCTAAGAGCTGATTAATTGACAATTAATGGACAGAGTCCAGCAGGCTCAAATCTGATTTTCTCTTTAATACCTTCACCAACTGCCTAAAAGATCTGCTACCAAAAAAAATGACCATAAATACTCCCCAGTCAGGAAGCACTTGATCTTTCAATAAAATGGGCCTGCTGCTGCTTGTGTTAGTGCTATTGTTGTTCAGTTGGTTTCAGTCATGTCCGAGTCCTTGTGACTCCACATGAGATTTTTTTTGACAAAAATACTAGAGTGGTTGGCTATTTCCTTCTCCAGCTCGTTTTACAGGTGAGGAAACTGAGGCAAACAGAGTCAAGTGACTTACCCAGGGTCACTGCTAGTATATGTCTGAGACCAGATTTGAACTCAGTAAGATGAGACTTCCTAACTCCAAGCCCAGCAATGTGTATATTGTATCATGACATCCTAGAGGAAAAGGACATTAATAACCTTACTCTTTTTCAATAATAATAAGAGCACTTATGTTATGCTTTGATATTTCAAAGAATTCTGTAAATACTATTTCATTTTTGTCTTCACAACAACCCTAGGAGATATGTGCTATTGATATCCCCATTTTACAAATGAGGAAACTGAGGCTGAGAGAGGTCAAGTATCTGAAGAGATTAACTATCTGAAGCAGGATTTGAACTCAAGTTTTCCTGACTCTAGGTCCAATGCTGTATCCATTGTATCGCTGAGCTGTAAATTACACCTTCTTGAAAACTAGAGAAAATTTTACAGCAAGTTTCTCTGATAAAGGCCTCATTTCTCAAATATATAGGGAACTGAATCAAATTTATAAAAATAAGAGCCATTCCCCAGCTGATAAATGGTCAGAGGATATGGATAATTTTCAGAAGAAATGAAAGCCATCTGTAGGCATATAAAGAAATACTCTACATCACTCTTGATTAGAGAAATGCAAATTAAAATAACTCTGTTGGTGTGAGATGATATACCTCAGATTGTCACGAATGCCAGAAGACAGAAAAGGAAAACGACAAATGCTGGAGGGGATATGGAAAAATAAGGCCACTAAATGAAGTACTGATAAAGGAGAAAGCTAGTCCAACCATTTTGGAAAACAACTTGGAAGTATTCTAACAGGGCTATAGAAATGTGTATGTATTCTTGGATCCAGCACTACTACTGTATTCCAGAGAGGCTTTTTTTAAGGAAAAGGACCTCTGTTAGGTTCTTACTAAGTTTCTGGAGACAACGAAACATTACAGACCTGAATGTACAAAATATTTATAGCAGCTCTTTTAGTGGTGGCAAAGAATTAGAAATAAGGGGACGTCCATCAGTTGGTGAATGGTGAAACAAGTTGTGCTATGTGATTGGGATAGAATACTATTATATTATGAGAAACGATGAAGGGGAGAGTTTTCAGAAAACCGTGGAAAGATTTATCTGAATTGATACAAAGTGAAGTTAGAACACCGAGGAGAACATTGTCCACAGTTAACAGCAATTTTGTAATAACGATCAGCTACTCTGATCGAGACAATGATCCAAAACAGGAGCCGTGATGAAAAAGGCTATCCAGCTCCCGAGTGAGAATTGAGTACAAATTGAAGCATAATTTTAAAATTTTCTTTATTTTTCTTGCTTTTTTGTAACATAGCTAATATGGAAATATGGTTCGCATGATTTCACATGTTTAATTTTATTGCTTTCTTTCTCAATGGATGGGAGAGAGGCCACAGGGAGAGCACTTAGAACTCAAAATTTTGAAAAATTAATGTTAAAAATTTTAAAAATAATAATAAAATTTTAAAGCCAACAAATTCTACCTTCTTGCATATTTGCTAGAGAAAAATCGTCCCTTTAACTGGCAAAAATATCAATCAATGTGCAAACATTCATAAATCCATCCTGAGTGTTCTTGGTTAAGGAAATTGACCTCTCTGAGACTCAGTTTCCTCCACTGCAAAATGAAAATGTTGGACTGGAATGGCCTATGAGCTCCTTTCAAGAACTAGATCTAGAATCCCACCATCCTATGAATTAAACAAGTTAAAAGAGTGTGTGTGTTTTTAAACAAATAATTACCCCATCAAGATGTGTTTGGCCTCTTATCGCCATCTAGTGGCTATTTGAGGACAGGTCCTATTCCATTCCTAAATCAACTTCATTTTGGCTGATTTGATTAGCAGAGCAATAATTACATGGAGAGATTTAGGGCTGGAAATGACCCACAATTCTTCCATCTTACCTCTCCCTTCAAGTAGCTTCCCTGCTCTGTGCTTTTAAGTAACTAATATGCAACAGCAGTTTAAATAAGGATCTTGCACTACAGCTGATCTTCAAACAGTAAGCATTTATTAAGCATCTAGTGTATACCAGGCATTGTGCTAGGCATTGGGGTACAAAGGAAAAAATGAAACAAAGAGCTTACATTCTAATCTAGGAGACAACACATACAGGTAAAGGTATTTTTGTTTTTACTGAACCTGTGATTTCACAGGTGCAGAAAGCTTCTGATAAGAAATCCCTTTATCAAGGAAGGGTGGCACCTCCGTTTCAGAGAATTATCTGGAGCACCAGGAGCTTAAATAATTTTCCTAGGTTTACATAATAAGTGTGAGAGATGGGAATAAATATCTGTGTGTATACACACACACACACACACACACACACATATTTATTCTCATCTCTCACACTTATTATGTGAACCTAGGAAAATTATTTAAGCTGGATGTGTGTGTGTGTGTATATATATATATATATATATATATATATATATATATATATACACATATATACACACACACACACACACACACATATTTATTCTCATCTCTCACACTTATTATGTGAACCTAGGAAAATTATTTAAGCTGGATGTGTGTGTGTGTATATATATATATATATATATATATATATATATATATATATATATATATATATATATATATATATATATATGTATACACACACACACACACACACACACACACACACATCCAGCTTAAATAATTTTCCTAAGTTTACATAGTAAGTGTGAGAGGTGGGAATATATATATATACACATACACACACATCCAGCTTAAATAATTTTCCTAGGTTTACATAATAAATGTGAGAGATGGGAATAAATATGTGTGTATATATATATATATATGTATATATATACACATTATATATATATATACACACATTTTATATACACACACACACACACACACACACACACACACACACACACACACATCCATACACTGTGGGTTGAAACCCCATATAGCATCACCTAACTGAAAAAGAAATACAAAATGACTTCCTCCCTCTACCTGGTTGCCAGGGAGATGAAGCAGAGTTAGATACAGAATTGCCTACTGGCATCTTGGCACTGTGGAAGGCGGACAGATAGGCTGGGCTCTTTAAGCCTCCCTATTGGATTTGTTATCATCGTCATTTCTGGTGCTGTTTGTTGTGTCCAACTCTTTGTGATCCCATGGACCACAGCAAGCCCAGACCCCTTTATCCTCCACTATTTTCCAAAGTCTGTTTGGATACAGGATGGAAATTACCTCGACCCTCTCCACACACTCCTTTTCTCCTACAACCTCTCAATGTTCCTCCCTCATATATCTTTCAATCCCCCATCATGCCTGTTTCAGAACAATCAGTGTCTGGACTCTTTCTTATCATCCTATTCTCTGCCGGGTCAGGATAGAGAGAGAAGGGGCTCTCAGATTGCTCCCCATGTTGAATACAAGGACAGAGATTACAACCTGGGACTTCCTTGGCTGTCAGCACCACATACCTGCTCTCCCAATGACAACTCTTTTATTTATTTATTTTTTTATCTTGACAATAATTTATTTCTTTCCCTGATGAAATCAGCAAACATATGTCTCCTTTTTTCTTTTTATTATAGCTTTTTATTTACCAGATATATACATGGGTAATTTTTCAGCATTGACAATTGCCAAACCTTTTGTTCCAACTTTTCCCCTCCTTCCTCCAACCCCTTCCCCCAGATGGCAGGTAGTCCAATACATATTAAATATGTTAAAGTATAAATTAAATACAATATATGTATACATGCTATGACAACTCTTTTAAATCAAAGATTTGTAAAAATAAAGAAACAAATAAATGAATTTTTTTTAAATTGTGACTCATGCCCCTAACTCCCACCAGATCAGGATGGAAAAGACTGACCTCCAGGATCATTCTTTTTTTCCTATAGAAAGTAGAAACTATAACTCCGACCCCACTTTGGAAAATGTCACACTATATTTCAGCCTTGATGTCTGCTTCAGCTCATGGTGTTTGCTTTGCTATTCACACCCAAATCATCAGCATCAGTTCAGAGTGGAGAGAGAATAAGCCCCTTGATCCTCAGTGATGAACCCCAGGTGTCACTGCTACTATTACTGAACCCCATTTATCCAGGCTACTGACCACAGCAGGGTTCTTTTTCATTATTATTATTATAGCTTTTTATTTATAAGATATATGCATGGGTAATTTTTCTTTTTTTATAATTCTTTTTGGTTATAGCTTTTTATTTACAAGATATATGCATGGGTAATTTTTCTTTTTTTATAATAATTTTTATTATGGTTTTTAATTTACAAGATATATGCCTGGGTAATTTTCCAGCACTGACAATTACAAAACCAAGTTTTTCCCTCCTTCCCCCCATCCCCTCCCCGAGATGGCAGGTTGACCAATACATGTTAAATATGTTAAAGTATATATTAAGTAAAATAATATGTATACATATCCAAACAGTTATTTTGCATAGCAGGGTTCTATAACACTGTGGACTAGCTATCAGGTGCCATTGGGAAATGGAGGGAAAAGACAGACAGAGATCCTTAAGTCCCATCCTTTCTCCTCAGGTTTGTTCCGGCCCCCATGGACAGATTGCTTCCCAGAATACTACTGGGGCTTTCAAATAGCTCCCATTGTGGCTGGGCCAGATTTGGGAGACTTTGCCAGAAAAATTGGTTGCTGCTTATGGATAATTGTTCTTCTGTTCTGACTGTGACCATCAGTGAAGATGTCTGAGATTCAAATGAGAAACAGAACATTCTGGGAAACACAGGTGACAGTGGGCTCTTTTTGGTGAGTGACCTTATGGGGAATTTATGGAAACAGACCAATCTAATAGAAGAAGAGGAAGAGGAAGAGGAGGAAGAAAAGAGAAAGGGCTAGTTTTTAATCACAGAAGAAAATAGGAGGTACAGAAAGACACATCGCTTCAAAATTAACATGTTGAATTTATTATATATTTTTTAAAAGTTCAACTTTTTTTTCAGTTATCCTCCACCCATTGATGGCGCAAAAAATAAAAACCATTACAATTATGAATAGACGTGCAAAACAAATTTCCTTGTTATCGATGTTCCGAGAAAAAAGAAAAGAAAATATGCTTCAGTATCTACTCTTGAGTTCATCAGTTTTCTTTTCCGGAGATGTTTCATTACGAGTCCTTCAGAATTATCTTAGGTCATTGTGTTGATCAGAGTTACGAAGGTTGATGATCTTTACAACATTGTTATTATTTAATTTATTTATTTTATCACTTTTTAAATTCTGAACTCTATTTCTTCCTCCTCACCCTGTACTAAAGAGGACCACCATTTCACACCCCCACAAATATATATGTATATATTAATACACATTTTACATACATATATATACACACACAATCATACTATCCATATGATTGTCAGGTTTTTCTCTGGAGGTAGATAGCATCTTTCTTCATATATCCTTGGTAGTTGATTTGAATATTTACAATAATCAATAACCGTCTTTCACAGTTCAGCTTGGAACAATATTGCCATTACTGTGTTCCTTTCACTCTTCATTATTTTATGCAAGTGTTTCTACATTTATTGAAAAGTCAATCGGCTCATCATTTCTTATGGCACAGTAATATTCCATCACAATTTGTTCAGCCATTTCCCAATTGATGGGCATCCTCTCAATTTCTAGTTCTTTGTCACCACAAAGAAAGCATCATAAATATTTTAGAATATTAGAAATATTTTAGAACATAGAGGTTTTTTTTTTCTCTAGTCACCTTGGGAAAGAGATCTAATAGTGATATTGCTGGATCAAATGGTACACACAATTTTATAACTCTTGGGCAGAATTCCAGATTGTTCTCCAGAATATCTGGATCAATTCACAATTCCACTGACAGAGAATTAGTGTCTCAGTGTTTCCACATCCTCTCCAACATTTGTGGCTTTCCCTTTCTACCATTTTAGTCAAACTGCTAGGTGGGAGATGCTATCTCAAAGTTGTGGTATCTTTGGGTTTATCAAACACTAGATTACTATGCTCATTTGCTTCTGTGTATCTATACCTAATCTATTCTGTTGAGCAATCACTGTCTTTCTTATTCAATACTTAATTGTTTTATATTTAATATGTATGGGAATGCCTTCCATCTAGGAGAAGGGGTGGAGGGAAGGAGGGGAAAATTCAGAACAGAAGGGAGTACAAGGGATAATGTTGTAAAAAATTACCTATGCATCTGTACTGTCAAAAATCTTATAATTATAAAATTAATTTTAAAAATACTTAATTGTTTTGATGATTACCACTTTGTGATAGAGGCTGAGATCTGGTATTGCTAGAGCCCCCTTTTTTTGTATTTTTTTTTACCAATAATTCCCTTCATATTCTTGACATTTTGCTCTTCCAGATGACTTTTGTTATTATTTTTCTAGCTCCAAAAAGTAATTCTTTGGTAAATTGATTGGTATGGCATAGAATAAATTCATTTTAAGCTTTATCAGATTATCTTCTGCTGAGTTTTGTTGGCAATATAGAAAAATACAAAAGATTTGCATGGGCTTATTTTATATGGTCCAACTTTATTAAAGTTGTTTGCTTTATTTTTTTAGTTGATGATCTAAGGTTCACTAAGTATATTATCATGTCATCTGCAAAGAGTGTTCACTAAGTATGCCATCATGTCATCTGCAAAAAGTGTTAGCTTTTTTCCTCATTGCCTATGTATATTCTTTAAGTACCTTTTTATGTCTTATTGCTATAACTAGCATTTTCAGTAGAATGCTGAATAGTAATAGTGATAAAGGACATCTGTTCTTTACCTCTGATCTTACTGGGAAGAGTTCTAGCTTATCTTCATGGCAGATAATGTTGGCTCTTGATTTAAATTCTACTTATCATTTTAATGGCAAACTCCATGTATTATGCTTTTAATGCTATTTTTTAAAGAAGGAATTATTCATTTTGTGAAAAGTTGTTTCTGCTTCTATTGAAATCAAATGATTTTTATTGGGAAATGGCTGAACAAGTTGTTAAATATGATTGTGATGGAATACTATCGTGCTGCAAGAAATGACAAGGAGAATACTCTCCGAAAAACTTGGAGAGCCTTACATGAATTGTGAAATGAGTAGAATCCAGAGAACATTAAACACAGTAACAGCAATATTTTTTATAGTTTTTATTTACCAGATATAGGCATGGGTAATTTTACAGCATGGACAATTGCCAAACCTTTTGTTCTAATTTTTCCCCTCCTTCCCCCTCCCCCAGATGGCAGGTTGACCAATACAAGTAACAGCAATATTATATACAATGATCAACTGTGAATAGTGTACAGTTATTCACTTAGATCTTCTCAGCAATACAGTGATCCAAGACAAATCTGAAGGACTTATGATGAAAGGTGTTGTCCATCTCCAGAGAAAAAACTGGGGGAGCCTGCATGCAGATCGAAGATACTTTTTCTTTATTTGGGGGAAGTTTTGTCTATTTTTTTTTCATACCATAACTTAAATATAAATGTGTTTTGCATGATCATTCATGTATAACCTATGTCAAATTGCTTGTCTTCTCAAGGCAGGAGGAGAGATGAGAAAGAATCAAAATTTGAAAAAAATGTTCAAATTGTTTTTGCATGTAATTGGGGGGAAATGGGATATTAAATTAACTTAAAAAGCATTTCGCATCAATATCCATTAGAGAAATTGGTCTATAGTTTTCTTTTTTCTGCTTTTGCTCTCCTTGGTTTATCTTTTTAAAAATGCATATTTGTTTCACAGAAACAATTTTTTCAAGTCATTTCTGTAGTTTCAAAATGAAATGTTCTTAAAACGTTTGGTAGAATCCACTTGTAAATCCATTTGATCTTGGGGTTTTTCCCTTCCCTCAGGGAGTTCATTTATGGTTTGCTTAATTTCTTTGCCTAAGATGTTTTATTCAAGTAGTCTATTTACTGTTTTCTTAATCTGGGCAATTTATCTTTTTGTAAATATTCATCCATTTCATTTAGATTATCTGTTTTTTTGGCATAAACTTGAGCAAGACAGCTTCTGATAATTGCTTTTATTTTATCTTCCTAGTATTTCTCAAAGTCCAGTTCTAAAAGGCTATTTTTTTTTTTGGCTTGGCTTGCTCCCCAGACCCAGATCTATCAAACTAACTGAAAAGGAGGAATTATCTCATTTAAAGTTCAGAATGGTAAAGTTGGCCAAACTGATAATATAGATAGAATGTCCCATCTGAGAGAAGAAGGGAGAAGGGAGCAAATATTTACTAATTACTTCTGGGAAGAATACTCTGTCCACTGCACCCCCTAGCTGCCTAGAGAAGGAAAAGTATTGCTAGGACAAGTTGGCAATAATAACTGGTTTTTTGGCTGTGATAGTTGAGACTTAGACTAAGGAAATATAAAACGTTTTAGGCACATAGCATCTGCCCCTTTGGAGTCTTTGCACAAGTGGTTGCCCAGGTCTTGAGCTCACTCCTTCCTCACCTGAGTCTCACAGAATAACATATATTAATAATAATAATAATAACAACAATAACAGCAGCGAACACTTATATGATATTTACTATGAGCCAGGTACAGGGAGAATTGCTTTAAAATTTTATCCCAAATCATTAAAATTTATTATCTCAATAATAGCAATGTTGTAGATATACAATACATAGTAGTAAATTATTTTAGTCACTGTGTTTCACAAGCATAAAGATTTAAGTTGGTGGGATAAAAATTCACTATTTGGTAAAAAAAAATACATAAATAAATAAAATTACTATGACAACTAGAAAGCAGTCTAGAAGAAATGACATATAATTTAATATCTTATACCATTACCATCTTATACCATTTACAAGATAAGATCAAAATGGAGACATGACCTAGAAATAAATTAGAAGAACATAGTGAAAACTCTTAGCCAATAATTTCCCTACTTTCTTTCAAATATCTAATGTCAAATAAAGGCATGCATTCTTATTTCTTTTTTCTATTTTTAAAGTGGTAAAGGTCTAATCTCCCTGACAAAAACCTTTTCTGGCATTTGTATATCAAGGATGATGTTCTTCACTTGCCTGTTTTTGTTTTCTCTGGCATTTATTATGTGTATATCTTCATATACATAGTCTATTACATATATATGTATATATATATATATAAAATACACATACACACATATATTATTTGAATTATTTGTTTTCTTCCATATCATTCTATTGACTTCACCTTTTAGATGATTGGTTAATTCCCTGCCAATTCATACACTCGAACTATACCTTTGAGCTTGGTCTTTCAGAGAGACTGGATAATTTAGATAAAGAAATAGTACTGGAAAGAGAAATCAATCAGACACACACTGACTAGATTCTCTATAAGGGAAATCTTTGAAATTTCTTTGGCCTACTATGTGAGATTGAGAATCATATCTCCGATGAACCACAGAGCACCAAATGGAACAGCAATTATGTATATTTCTTGGACCTAGCTGAAAGCCATAGAAATGTAAGCTAGCTACAGGGCAGAAACAAAGAAGGTGTCCCTATTGGTTGGCCATCTAGCGACTGAATTTTTTTAGGTCCCAGGCCAAGCCTCATTTGGTCACTGTTTGGGTCCTGGTTGACTCTGATTCACTTGCATGTCATGGTATCACCTCCTTAATGAAATAGTCCTCTTTGAGAATAAATTAAAAACCAGAAAAAGAATATGGAACATATTACTTACTAGACTTATAGATAGGAGAAGAGTGTATGAATAAACAAGAGATAGAGAGCATTGTGAGATGTAAGGGGATAATTCTGATTACATTAAGTTGAAAAAGTCTTCTACAAATGAAATCAATGTAGCCCCAAGATTAGAAGGAGAAAATGTGGGGAAAATTGGATAGACAATTTCTTGGATAAAGGTCTCATATCTCACCTATATAGAGAACTTTGTCAAATTTATGAGACTAGGAGTCGTTCTCCTATTGATGAATGGGTCAAATGATATGAAAAGGCAGGGGTTTTTATGAAGAAATCAAAGATATGAAGCTTTTTGAAAATTTGTCTAAATCACTATTGCTTAGAGAAATGCAAATTAAACACCTCTAAGGCACCACCTCACACCCATCAGATTGACTAACACTACAGAAAAGGAAAATGACAAATGCTGGAGATGGTGTGGAAAATTATAATGCACTGTTGATGGATTGTAAATTGTTTTAACCTTTCTGGAGAATAATTTGGAATTACGTTCCAAGGGCTATAAGACTGCCCCAGCAATAATATCCCAGAGGTCAAAAAAAGGAAAAAAGACCTATATGTACAAAAACAGTTACAGCAGCTCTTTTTTGTAAAAATTAGAAATTGAGAATAAATCAAAATTTGACATTTAAAGACTAACCCCAAGAAAAGCATAAAAAGGTATGATAAATGAGAAATAATAAGGGACTAACGACCTAACCTTTTTAAGTCCCTTATTATTTCACTTGCATTTACCTTTTAGAAAGCATTTTTGGTTCATCTACGGTCTTTTTGTCAAACATGCTTGAAAGCCCTCTATTTCATATACTCAATTTTCTAGGTAGGTTTTTTTTGTTACAATCCTAGAGCCTTTGTTTTTCAGTATATGATTTTATAAGCCTTCCACTCCTTTATAATGGTAGCTGCTAAATCTTGTGTGATTTTTGGGAGGGTTTCAGGATATGTGAATGCTCTCTGAGCACTTCCAGTATTTTCTCTTTGAGCTAAGAGCTTTTTTGACTATAATATTCCTGGGAATTTTTATTTTGGGATTTCTTTGAGGAAGTGACTAGTGAACCCTTTTAATTTTTTACTTGAACGAAAGTAGTTTTAAGGTATCTAGGCCATTTTCCTTTATAACTGATTGAAATGTGATTTCTTGGCTCTTTTTTTATTCCTGGCTTTCAGGTAGACCAATGAGTCTTAAAGTATCTTTCTTTAATCTAGTTTCTATTGTTTCTGTCAGATATTTCATATTTTCTTCAAAAATTCAAACTTTGTTTGAAAATTTCTTAGTGTCCCATGGAACCACTACCTTCCAATTGGACAATTCTAATTTTTAAGAAGTTATTTTTTATTGATATTGTGAGTCTCTTTTACCAAGCTGTCAAGTCTCTTTTCAGAGCTTTTTTGGTTAGTTTTTATTTCTTTTTCCATTTTCTTTTCATTTTTAGTTCTACCAATCTTATTTGGTTTTAAATTTTTTCTATTAAAAAATCTTTAATGCTTGCTTTAACTGTTTTAATGCTTGTTTTGGGGCTTGTGTCTAATCTGCATTTTTATTTGTAGCTTTTCTTATAGACGTTTTCAAGTCATTCTCTTCTTCTGAGCTTGTGTCTTGAACTTTCCTATCACCATAGTAGCTTTTTATGGTCAGGTTCTTTTTCGTTTGTTCATTCTTCCAGTCTACTTCTTGACTTGAAACCTTAGGCTACTGTTGAGCACTTCTCACTTTTTGGGGGGTGGAGTGGGGGTGAAAAGGATGGAAAGTCTAGCTTAAGCTTCTCTTTGTTATATCTTTCTGTTGTTTTCACAGATCATTCTAAACTTCTAAAGCTTCTAAACTTTTATAACTATGTATAACCTATATAAAATGGAGTGGGAGAATTAAGATCTTAAAATGTTTTAAAAATGAATGTTAAAAATTGGGTTTTATACATGTACCTGAGGAAAAACAAAATATTATTCCAAATTGGTGTGATTGGAGAAGACATTTGTTCACTGACCTCTTGGTCTGAGCTCTGCAAAGTCTTGATCCAGCTTTGGGTCTGTTGGACTGTTTGGTTAAGTTTCAAGCATCTGTACTCAGGTGCTGTTAGCCCAGTGAAATGCTCTGCAGGTTCAGAGCAACTAAACTATTAGCTAACCTTTGGTATTAGTCTTCTGTTCTGGTTTTTCCACTGCATACAAATACTGGGCTAAAAGTTACTGCTCTGCTCCTGTGCTCAGAGACACAGCTAAGTTATTGAAATATGAAAGGCTAAGGCCTTTGACTCAATCACAGATACTCCTTTCCATCCTAGATCTGTGACCCAAAACTAGATAACAGGACACAGAGCTGCCAGATGGCATCCATTCTTGCTTCAGGGCTAGTTCAAGGGTTCCCTGAGATCTTTTTGCTGTCTTAGAGCATCCTGTCTTGGTGCTCTCTCCTTCCCTGGGTCCTAGAATGCTTCTGGCTGGTCACTGCTTCCACTCTAGTGCTCTCCTGGCCATACCTTGCTTACAGACTTCCTATGCTGTCTGTCTTACTAAGGCATGCCGGGCTGGAAAAATGGCTCATTATGACTTTTTTTTTTGGGGGGGGGGTTCCCAATCAGAATTTGATCTGATGAGTTCTCTAGCTTGTTGTGGAGGAGGTATATGGGGAAAACTAGACAGAAATGTTGATTTTTCACCCCGGTATCTTTTCCATACTTTCTCATACACTTAAAAAAAAAAAAAGTCAAACTCTAGTTAATGGGGATTTGTATTTTTAGGTACCATTCTCTCTTAAAAAAAAAAAAAGTCTGATCTGGTGAGTTCTCTAGGCAGAAATGTTGATTTTTCACCCCGGTATCTTTTCCATACTTTCTCATACACTTAAAAAAAAAAAGTCAAACTCTAGTTAATGGGGATTTGTATTTTTAGGTACCATTCTCTCCTCTTCTTCCTTGTATATAGAAATGCTCATATTGTTGTTCGTCAAGGTCAGAATAACAAAAAATAAAAAAAAATATTATGATAAAAATCACACTTAGTTCCAATAGAATGGGGAAGATTGCAGCCTTGAAATGTGCTCAGCCTTTAGTCATAACAATATTTAACATTTATAAAGCACTTTAGTGTTTCCAAATACTTTTCATTTTTATTTCATTTGATCCTCACAATAATCTGGAAGGTAGATATTATTATTTTTCAGATAAGGAAACTGAGGCCCCGCAAGGATAAGTGATTTGCCCAGTGTCACATAGCTAGTGATGGATGAAGCAGAATTTAAGTTAGGTGCTCCTGACACTAAAAGCAATGTTCTAGACATTATTTCAAGCCAAGTTTATTTTCTGGCTGATTGAGCATTTCTGTCTAATAACGGTACATAAGCTAGGAAGAATAATTGTGGAAATCATTTTTGAAAAGGACAGGTTGGCCTTTTCTCCCTAGAAAGGTGCCCTGGTAACACGCCAGCTGTGCTCTTTTATTCACACAGCCTGGTCACTTTGGCCACTGCTTGCAGGTCACCATGACCCTGAGTGATTTTGGAATGCATTGCGTGCCGTCTCTTCTCAACCAGACCTTGGGAAAGATGGGAAATGCTTGAGAACTAGCGGAGTGGGGATGGGCTGCAGTTTTGCTCTGCACAAGACTAATCAGCTTGGCAGGAACAGATCCTTTCTAAAGATCAGCAATGGCATTCATACTAATACAGACATTTCCTATCTAATGCTAAACTTTTGGATACTGGGGGGGTGGTCCAATCTTGAATCTATAGCCCATCAAAGGGTCTTATGGTGACTTTTTTACATCCAAGCACATGGAAATAAAGGCTGATAGGGAGAATTTTTTAAGTCAACCAGAGGTGCTCCATAAAGGAGACTGTGACCCCCAGGAGCAATAATCACTACTCTTTGGCTGAGCTTATTAGCACAAACAAAGCCCTGGTCAGCTTCCTAAAATGCTATTTTTTTAGGAAGAAGAAGAGGTGATTTTGGTCAGAATCGTGTTTTCTGAAATGCAATATCCTAAGTTCAATCCCCAACCCCTAGTAGAATACACTGAGAACCATAGTTTATGTTCTTTGGTACTCTGCTACCGCCCTTTTCCTCTGTACTGGTCTCCCCAGGACTTCTCAACTCCAGACACATTTTGTACTAACCACTTGGCCATTTGAACTTAAATAATAGTTTTAAAGATAGCAATGTCTCAGGACTAGGCCATATCCCAGGGAACTGGATGAGGGTTCAGGCTTCTTCCAGCACTGGGTTAATGAGGCTTGCTAAAATGACAGAGCCAACTCCTGAATGGTTCCCAGTGACTAAAGCTGTGAAGCTCAGGTCCCTGGGAGAGCAAGCAACCAGAGCTATTGCCCAGCTCCAAGGAAGGTGCCCTAACGAGACCAATCAGAGCTTTCCGAGATCATCCCTGCTACAAAGGATGGGTATCTCTGAAAGGATCACAATGTGCATTGTTGGAATAAAACCAACTGAGAAGAAAGAGATATGTTTCACTGTAAGAGATTGCCAGTTCCCAGTAGGCTGAATTCTGAAGTCCTTCAATGCCGTTTGAACCTATGTAGTCATGGACATTGGACATTTTGTTCTCCAGCCTCTCCTGGCTTCACTCTTCACCAGTTTGGACCAGTCAGCATAGGTTTCTCTCAATTGCTCATATGCACTGTTTCTTTTGGCAAAATAATATTCCATTGCATTCATATACTTTAGTTTTTTCTATTCTCTCTTCCAACCAATGGGCACCCCACTATGTCTCTAGTTTGTTGCTCCTCCCCTCCTTTTCCCCTCCCAAGTAATGCTGGGAATATTTTGATCCTATAAGCCTGCCTCCTACTTTCTGGCAATATCCCACCCCACCTCAACCTCTAAGCATGGAAAGTTTCCATTTAAAGTCAAGCACTGGGGGCAGCTAGGTGGCGCAGTGCATAGAGCACCAGCCTTGAATTCAGGAGGACCCCAGTTCAAATCTGGTCTCAGACACTTAACACTTCCTAGCTGTGTGACCCTGGGCAAGTCACTTAACCCCAGCCTCAGAAAAAAGAAAAAAAATTTTTTTAAAAATTTAAAGTCAAGCACTGAAAGATATGAGATTGTCAATGTAGGTATAGTTCTATACCTAACAGAACCCTTTAAAGGAGTGAAATTAAGGTTGTAATTTTTTTTTCTCATCTAAGTTCACAGATCCCATGAAATGTATCTATGGAGTCCTTGGCAGGGATGTCAATCAGTTCTGGTCCCTTCCTCTTTCCACTAAAGTTTCCACTATTGCTTCTCCTTCATTCAACAAACATGCTAAAGTCCCCTGTCTCTATTTTTTAAAAATTTTATTCATCCAAAATCGACCCTTTCTCCTTCCCCCTCTCCGCCCAAAGGAAAAACAAACTTTGTTACAAACAGCTATAATCAAACAAAATAAACTTCCATATTGGTCACATCTAAAATAAATATACACATTGTTTGTGGCAGCCCTTTTTGTAGTGGCTAGAAACTGGAAGATGAATGGATGCCCATCAATTGGAGAATGGTTGGGTAAATTATAGTATATGAAGGTTATGGAATATTATTGCTCTGTAAGAAATGACCAGCAGGAGAAATACAGAGAGGCTTGGAGAGACTTACATCAACTGATGCTGGGTGAAATGAGCAGAGCCAGAAGATCACTATACACTTCAGCAACGATACTGTATGAGGATGTATTCTGATGGAAGTGGATATCTTCCACAAAGAGAAGAGCTAATTCAGTTCCAATAAATCAATGCTGGACAGAATCAGATACACCCAGAGAAGGAACACTGGGAAATGAGAGTGAACTGTTTGCACTATTGTCTTTCTACCCAGGTTACTTTTACCTTCTAAATCCAATTCTTCCTGTGCAACAAGAAATTCGGTTCTGTACACATATACTGTATCTAGGATATACTATAACATATTTAATATGTATAAGATTGCCTGCCATCTGAGGGAGGGGGTAGAGGGAAGGAGGGAAAATTTGGAAAAGAAGTGAGTACAAGGAATAATGTTGTAAAAAATATTACCCATGCATATGTACTGTCAAAAAATTATAATTATAAAATTAATAATAAAAAATAAAATAAAATAAATACATGTATATAGTTTTCTTTTTTATGTAGGTATGAGACAAACAGAAAGACAAAGAGACAAAGAAAGAGACAAAGATAGAAAGATAAGGAGAGAGACAGAGAGATGGGGAGAGAGAGATGTTTTATTCGGCACTCCGAGTCTTTCGCCTATATGTCAGAAAGACACAAAAATTCATGAAGCATTCCAAAATGTTGAGGGTATATGGGTGTTTAAGGACCTTTGCAGGGCTACCTATTCACTTTTGGTGTCCACCTGACACTCAGCTCTTACCTGTGACTCCCAAGAAGCTGTGTCATATGCAGGGGCCACAGACAAATAGCTAAATCAGCTTGAGCTGAAGTGCCAGATCTTAAATTGATTAGTGAGTTAGGGGATGTCTACACTAAACATGGGAAGACTTTTTCCAATGGGTAGATGGCAATTGGTTTCCAATATCCACGAAGGTGACTGAAGCAGACACCATGGAGCACTTAGAGCTCGGACGAACACTGAAGATACCATGGTCATCCACTGCATCCTGGGTCATTTGTCTTGCTTTGATGACTGAACTTTAATGACTATGGAAAAGAGAAAGAGGCTAGTGACTCTATCCAACTCTGCCTCTTAAATCTAATTCACACACAAGTCAAGACATCACCCTATGATATCACTGGACCTCTTTGAAAAGTAAGGAAAAGGGGTGGAGCTACAATAGCAGAGAAAATGTGGGAACTTACCCAGGGCTCTCCCAAATTTCCCTCCAAACAACTGTAAATAATGCCTCAAAATGAATTTGGAGTGGCAGAAACTAGAAAAGGACGTGCTGAAAAAATTTTTCCAGCCTAAGACAACTTAGCAGTCTGGCAGAAAAAGTCTACGGTGGTAGAGTGAGAACAAAGCACAGTCCAATACAATGTCTTGGTAAGACAGCAGCAGGCCTCGGGGGCAACTGAATTGGCAGCAATGGCTTCCTGAACTCAATCCACAGATGGTAAATGCATTTGACAACTGGTCAGGAGATTTCAGGGGTCCCTTTGCTCCCATTAGATTCGGGGCTCTGCTTCATTGGCCATACCCAGATCCTTGGGGCTGCAATCCTAGAGTGAGGGAGAACACTAGCACACCAGAGTTTATGGCCTCAAGGGAATGGGGAGCCTCATTCTAGTTCCAGAATGGAGAAGAATGCTTGTGGCTGTTCACAGACCAGAGCACAAGCCAGGAGAGTTAGTAAACACATTTCTCCTTATATCATACCACTTTGGAACAACTGAAAACTTAGAGATCCTCAGAACTAGCTCTGAAAACAGTAGCACAATAAACCTGAAGCTCGGGGCAGCACTTCCTCTGTAACATGAAGTTAAAAGTCAAGAAACAAGCTGAAAAAATGAGCAAACAACAACTGAAAAAGAACCTGACTGTAGAAAGATATTATGGTGACAGAGAAGTTCAAAACACAAATTCAGAAGAATAGCTTAAAGTCAAAACTACTTCATCCAAAGGGGAAACTGTAAATTGGTCTCAGGCCCAAAATATTTCCTAGAAGAGCTCAAAAAAGAGTTTTAAAAATCAGATAAGAGAGGAAGAGGAAAAAATGGGGAAAGAAATGAGAATGGTGCAAGAAAATCATGAAAAAAGTCAACATTACACTTGTTTAACTTATATTGAATTGCTTTCTGTCTTGGGGAGGTGGGAGGGGAAGAGAAAGGGAGAAAAATTTGGAAGACAAGGTTTTACAAAGGTGAATGTTGAAGACTATCTGCATATATTTAGAAAGATAAAATACTATTAAAAATTTTTAAGAAAAAAAAAAAAGAGTCAACAGATTGGTAAAAGGAAGCTCAGAAAATACTAAAGAAAATAATACCTTATTTTTCAGAATAAACCAAATGGTAAAAGAGACATAAAATCCACTGAAGAAAACTCCTTAAAAAGCAGAATTGGCCACTTGAAAAAAGAGCTACAAAAGCTTATTTTCGTTGGAATTGGCTCAAAGAGGGAATAACATGCACATTCAACATGGTAAAGAAATCTATCTTATTCTACAGGAAAGTAAGAAGGGAAGAGGATAAAAGAAGGAAAAGTACTGATAAAAGGGGGTTGGATTGGGGAAGGTGGTAGTCAGAAGCAAAATACTTTTGAGAGAGGACAACACGATAAGAGAGAGGAAGTAGAATATATGTGGACTGGGTGGAATAAGATGGAAGGAAATACACAGTAATCATAACTGTGAAAAAATGTACAGCAAGTTTCTCTGATAAAGGTCTCATTTCTCAAATATACAGAGAACTGAGTCAAATTTATAAAAAAAAAAAAATAGGAGCCTGCAGTTTTCAAATGAAGTAATCAAAGCTGCCTTTAGACATACACAAAATACTGTAAGTCAGGGGTAATTAAACTTTTTTCACTTGCCACCCCTTTACACCTGAGAAAATTTTACATGACACTGGGTATGTAGATATGTAAAATAAGTACACAAATCAAACGTTTACTGATAATAAATCATATTCAGTTGTAGGACCCCATGTAGGGTCACAAACCACAGTATAAGATATATTTATACATTTATAAGATATATTTATAAGATTTATACATTTATAAGATACACATATTTATACACAGTATAAATCACACTGATTAGAGAAATGCAAATTAAAAGAACTTTGAGGTATCATCTCACACATATCAGATTGGCTATTATGAGAGAAAAGGAAAATGACAAATGTTGGGGAGAAAATTGAAACACTAATGCACTGCTAGTGGAGTTGTGAACTGATGCAACTATTCTGGAGAGCACTTTGGAATTATGTCCAAAAGACTATAAAACTATGAATATTTTTTGACCCAGCAATATCAGTACAAGATCTGTATCTCAAAGAGAATTAAAAAAAACATAGGAAAGAACTTACATTATAGAAATACTTATAAGCAATTCTTTCAATGGATAAAGAATTAGAAGTTGAGGGGATTCCCATCAATTGAGAAATTGGCTGAATAGCTTGTTAAATAGAATTATGATGGAATACTGTTATGCTTGTAAAAAATGACAAGCTGGTACCCTCAGAAAAACCTGGAAAGATTTACGTTAATTGATCCAAAGAGAAATGGGCAGAATCAAGACAACACTGTTCACAGAAAGAGCTATATTGTATGATGATCAACTAACTGTGAATGATTTAGCTCTTCTCAGCAATACAATGAATGATCCAAGACAATTCGGAAGGACTTATGAAAGTTCATCCCCAGAGAAGGAACTGGTGAGCCTGAATGCAGATCAAATTTGTTCTTGATTCTCTTTATTTGGGCTGATCTTTCACAGCATGACTTATGGGGATATGTTTTGTGTGAATATACACGTATGTATAGCCTATGTCAAGTTGCTTGCCTTCTCAAAGTGGGGAAGGGGAGAGAAGGGAGGCACAGAGAATTGGGGACTCAAGATTTGAAAAAAAGAGAGAATGTTAAAATTATTTTATCTGTAAATGGAGAAAAAATAAAATATTAAAATATTCAATACATTCTTGGCTCCTGAACCATTTCACATACCTGGTCTTTGTTTCATAGACAGTGTCTCCCTTAGTGAGGTAGCACAAAAGAATGTAAAATTTGAAATCAGAAGGACCAGAGTTCAAATCCTATCTCAGACATTTGCTAGCTTTGTGACCTTAGAAAAGTCACTTAATTGCATTCAGTATCAGTTTCCCCAGCAGTAAAATGAGCATAGTAATAGGCCCTACCACATGGGATTGTTGTGAAGATTGAATGAGTTAATTTATGTAAAGTGCTTTGCACACCTTAAAGAACTTATAAATGCTTATTACTGTTATTATCCTTCTTGTTGTCCCAAATACCTGATCCCTGTGTTTGATCAGGTGATTCTTCCTCAGGACATGCCAGGTCTTTATGCCCCATTATGTGGCTGGCCCCTAATTCCTGGTACATATCTGGTCCCTGAACCCTCTGATGTCTCCAGTTGTTGTTCCTTTATGAATTTGGTCTCTACATCCTGCGCTGTTGCTTGTCCAATTACCCTTTCTGTCCTTGATCCCTTTGTGCTGTTGTGGGATTGTTTCTCGGACCCTGCTGCCTACCAGCTTCCAGTCACCCGTTATGTGCTGGCATAGACCCAATACCAGTCAAAAGCTCCCATCCCCTATCGTAGCTAGGTTTAAGTTTCCTGGTTCATAGTCAATCCCCATTCCTTGGTACGATGTTGTTCCCCATCCCCTGCCTGCTTTTATTCTTCTCATCCCACACCCTGTCCTGAAGTGGCACCCTACATCCTGGTACTTAGCAGTTTGTCCTTGTCTCCTGCCATGCTATTCTCCTTGAACCTTGTTCCCTGTGTCCTAGTATGTACCATCTCAGGCAGCTGATCCTTGCACCCCTTCATGCCAGTATTTGATAGGTGCGCTTGGGACCAGTACATAGCTGATGGCTGTGCCCTTTGTTTGGGTGGCTCTATGCATACTTTTATGTAGCCAGTCTCTGTACTCGGTCATATGCTCGGTCTGTGTACCTCGGAGATATTGTGGCTTTGGTTCCAGACCGCAAGCTCGCAATAAAAGCGGGTTATATGAATTTTTTGGTTTTCCAGTGCCTATAAAAGTTATGTTTATACTACAGTGTAGTCTATTAAGTATGCAATAATATTATGTCTAAAAAAACCCAACCAAGTCTATATCTTAACTTAAAAATATGTTATTGCTTAAAAAAATAAAAAAATAAATGCTAACCATCATCTGAGCCTTTAGCTCAGGGGGAGGGTCTCTCCTCAGTGTTGAGGCTGCTGATTAATCAGGGTATTGGATGTGAAAGCTTGGGGTAACTGTGGCAATTTCTTAAAATAAGACCAAAATTAGGGCAGCTACTTGGTGCAGTGGATATAGCATTAGCCATGAAGTCAGGAGGACCTGAGTTCAAGTTTGACCTCAGACACTTAACACTTCCTGGCTGTGTGACCCTAGGCAAGCCACTTAAGCCCAATTGCCTCAGCAAATAAACAAACAAATAAATAAAAGGGCGAATAAATGAATGAATGAATAAACAAACAAATGACTGACTGAATGAATGAATGAATAAGACCACAATGAAGTTTTATGCATCAATTAATTCTTCTCACAAAACATTTCCTGGTAACCCGAGATGTTGTTTGATAGCATTTTACCTCCAGTAGAATCTCTTTCAAAACTGAAATCAGTCCTCTCAAACCCTGCCACTGTTTTATCAAGTAAGTTTATGTGATATTCTTCAATATTGCTTCAGGGAGTAGGAAGGCCCACAGAGAGGGAGAAAGATAGGAGGTGTCCAGTCAATGGAGCCAGAACACACACAGCATTCCTCAGTTAAGTTCATCAGTGGGTGCGGGTAGGATTTGTGACAGCCCAATGACAATAGTATCATCAAAGATCTCTGATCATAAATCACCATAACAGTGTATAATAAAGAAAAAGTTTGAAATATTGAATTCCCAAAATGTGCCACAGAGACATGACATGAGCACCTGCTATTAGAAAAATGGTATCAATAGACTTGTTTGATGCAAGTTTGCCACAAATTTTCAATTTGGGGGAAAAAAAAGAATAACACAATAACTGCAAAGTGCATTAAAATGAGATATGTCTGTATATGCGTATGTTATCTGGTTCCATGAATGCACTTCATATAGCTAGTGGTGTCCAGTTTTATATATTTGTATATATCCTAGGCCTCTCTTCCCTGTTATATGGCAGGGGGCAGTCCTGGTTTATAGCTGGATTCCGGATCCTGCTATGTCCTTCATCCCTGTGAGCTCATACGTTCCTCATCGCCGTACCTACTCATACAGTTGGTTCCTCTATTATCTTATGTACATTGTACCTATAGCCCATTTCCTTCTATGTATGCGGTCCTTATACCCTGTTAAATGTTTATTCCCTGGATGCAGTACAGTTTGTACTGCAATATAATCCTAGGACAATCTTATGTGGTTGATTATTGCAGGCCTCTACCATGGGCCCTCCCATGTCTGTGATCCTTCCTATTTTGGAAGGTCCCTATAACCCATTATGTGGATAGAGCCTAGACCCGCTGTGGTCTCTAATCTCTGTATGTTGTTATGAAGGTGGTCTCCATGCTCTCTTAAGGCCGTACATCCAGGCAATACCCCAGAGAAGTGCTGATCTCGACCAGCCAGTTTTCCATAAGGAGAGTCAACCAGTGAGCATTACAGAATATTAGTGCTGCTGGGGAAGGGCTTCACATTTATGGATGCAATTCCTGCTGATAATGCTCAAGTGTGGCTTGGAGAGACTTACATCAACTGATGCTGAGTGAAAGGAGCAGAACCAGGAGATCACTATACACTTCAACAACAATACTGTATGAAGATATATTCTGATGGGAGTGGATATCTTCAACACAGAGAAGATCCAATTCAGTTCCAGTTGATCAATGATGGACAGAAACAACTACACCCAGAGAAGGAACACTGGGAAATGAGTGTAAAATGTCTGCACTATTGTCTTTCTACGCAGGTTACTTATACCTTCGGAATCCAATTCTTACCGTGCAACAAGAAATTTGGTTTTACACACAGATATTGTATCTAGGATATACTTTAACACATTTATTATGTATGGGATTGCCTGTTATCTGGGGGAGGGAGTGGAGGGATGGAGGGGAAAATTTGGGAAAATGAATACAAGGGATAATGTTGTAAAAAAAAAATTACCCATGCATATGTACTGTCAAAAAAATTATAGCATTAATAAAAAAAAAAGATAATGCTCAAGTGTTCACTCTGGAGTCAGATGACTTAATGGCAAATCTCTGCTCTGATGCTTGATAGCTCCATGACCTTGAGAACCTCCCTAGTTTCCTCATGTATAGGATGAGGAGATTAGACTACCTGTTTTGAGGTTCTTCCTAGCTCAATCTATAGCCCCCATGTATGAGCACAGGCAGGTCACTTTCTCTCCCCAAGCCTCAGTTTCCTTCTCTGTAAGATGAAAAGGTTGGACCAGGTGGTTTCTGAGGTCCCTTCCACCTCTAGAGTTACAATCCTATGAAAAAGGGGAGTCAGGGGCAATTAGGTGGAACAATGGACAGAGCACCAGCCCTGAATTCAGGGGGACCAGAGTTCAAATGTGACCTCAGATACTTAACACTGACCATGGGCAAGTCACTTAACCCCAACTGCCTCAGTTAAAAAAAAAAAAAAAAAAAAAAAAAAAAAGGAGGGGGGGGGGAGTTAAAAAAATAAATAAATAAATAAACTTTGAGATCTTTAAAATGCGTAGGAAGAAAAAATTCCTGGTGCCTCTAGGAGCAAATAAAGAAAACAGCTTGTACCTTTCTTCTGCCTGAATGTGTACAGACTGTAATTTAGGCAAATAGTTCCCCCCCAAGACGTTCAGAAATGCCTGAGATTCTTTTTTTAAGAAGTATTCTTCATTGAGAAAAACAATATTCATGAGAACAACAGCCATGGAAATGGAAAAATGGTTTGAGGGAAAATATACCTCCTTCCCTTCCTTATAGAGGTGGGAGATTATGGATGCCACATAGTACATAGACTGTTATTCTGGGTTGATGTGTTGATTGGTTAACCTGAACTAGGTTTTTCCCCTCTTGCTTATTAAAAATCTTTCCTATGAGGAATGTCCCACTGAAGGGAGGGAGGATTACATTCAAAAATGAAGATGAAGTTAAAAAATATATATAATGTTTAAAAGAAAGAATGCCCATGGGTACAGAACAGTCTCTGGGTTAAGATGGAGTTGGGGTAGGAGAAACACTCTCTAAAACAAGAATTCTTATTTTTTTCTGTGTCCAGGACCCCTCCTCAGAATTATGGATCTGAATAAATAAAAGAGGGATGACGTCAATGGGAAACAAAGAGATAAAAAGCAGAAAGAAGCATGTCCTACCCTAGTTAGCTTTTTAACTTCCTTCAACGTGGAACTTCTTCTGAACTTCTTCTCAAAACACTTTGTATTTCTTCCCCGGATACTTCTTGTTGGCCCAGGCAGAATGTAAGCCTCCTGCTAGCAGGCACTTGCAATCGTGGGAGCCGAATCCCTGGCACTGCACCCAGTAGCCAGCACATCTAGGTGCTCACTGTCTGCTCATTGGTTCACTTTGTGATTGACCCTGAGACAAATCATTTTCCCAGTCTGCCCATTAGTCTCTCAAATAGGGGGTTAGATTACAAAAATTCTGAGATCAGTTCCAACTGTAGATCCTGGGATCACTAAGACCAAAAAAGGGCAACACTTGGGGTGTCTTTGAGGGGACAGTTGAAAATGCTAGGCTTTCAGTGAATGAAGGAGAGTCTCCAGAGGCTAAACTGGATCTGAGACTACTCCAAAGTGGCAGCAGGAAGTTGAGGGCCCTTATCTGGGAGTAGCCAGATTGTCTGCAGTGGCCACAGGAACCTAAGCCTAGAACTGAAAGGGAACAGAAGTGTTCAGGAAAAGAGCATAGGATTGTAGTTTTAGAGCTCCAAGGAAAGTCAGGAAGCTTTAATACCCTCTTTTTACACAGGAGGAAACAGAGACACAGAAAAAATGATTTACCCAAAGCCACACAAAAGCTCTTAGCTCTAGAACTACAAGGGACCTCTGAGGCCTTTTAGAGCAATACCTTCTTTTTACAAAGAAACTGAGCACATGAAAAATTACTTGCCCAAAGGCACACAAAAACTCCCAGCTCTGGGGCTAGAAGGGACCTCTGAAGCTTTTTAATTTAATCCCCCCTTTTTTTTTTAATTAAAGGTTTCTTTTCACAACATATGCATGAATAATTTTTCTTTTCTTTTTTTAAATTTTTTAAATTTTTAATTTTTTATTATAGCTTTTTGTTTACCAGATATATAAATGGGTAATTTTACAGCAATGACAATTGCCAAATCTTTTGTTCTAATTTTTCCCCTCCTTCCCCCTCCCCCAGATGGCAAATGAACCAATAAATGTTAAATATGTTAAAGTCTAACTTAAATACAGTATGTGTATACATGTGCAAGGATAATTTTTCAACATTAACCCTTGCAAAACCTTGTTTTCCAATTTCCATGCCCTTCTCCAACCCCTCCCCTTCATGGCAAGAGATTCAATGTTATACATGGTAGAAATATCTATTAAATTCCATAAATGCCTACATATTTATACAATTACCTTGTGGCAAAAGAAAAATTAAATCAAACAAGAAAAAATGAGAAAGAAAATTAAATGCAAACAAACAACAACAAAAATAGTCAAAGTGCTATGTTGTGGTCCACCCTCAGTTCCCACAATCCTCTGTTGGGTGTAGATGACTCTTCATCACAAGACTGTAGGAAAATGGTCTCATTCAACTAATTGTTGCAAAGAGCCACACCCATCAGAATAGAACATCATATAATCTTCTGGTTGCCATGAATCGTGATCTCCTGGTTTTGCTCATTTCCCTCAGCATCATTTCCTGTAAGTCTCTCCAAGCCTCTCTGCATTCCTCCTGCTGGTTATTTCTTACAGAACAATAATATTCCATAACATTCATATACCACAGTTTATTCAGCCATTCCCCAATTGATGGTCAGCCACTCAGTGTCCACAGTTTCTGGCCTCCACAAAGAGGGCTGCCACAAACATTCTTACACATACAGGTCCCTTTCCCCTCTTTAGTATTTCTTTGGGATATAAGCCCAGTAGTAACTCTGCTGGGTCAAAGGGTATGCACAATTTTATGACTCTTTGGGCACAGTTCCAATTAATCCACTCTTTTTATAGAAGAAAAAACCAAGACACAGGAAAAATTAATCACCCAAAGTTACACAAAAACTCCCAGCTCTAGAGCTAGAAGGGGTCTCTGAGGACTTTAGTTCAATCTGTTCTTTGTACAGAGAAAGAAACTGAGTGGCAGGAAAAATTACTTGAACAAAATCTCACAAAAAGCTCCTTGCTCTAGAGCTACAAGGGACCTCTCAGGCCTTTTAGTTCAATCCCATCTTTTTGCAAAGAAAGAAACTGAGGGAAAATTATTTGCCCAGTCACACAAAACCTCCTTGCTCTAAAGCTGGAAGGGACCTCTGAGGCTTTTTAGTTCAATACCTGCTTTACAAAGAAAAAAAAAACTGTTGCAGGAAAAATTAATTGCCCAAAGCTCCTAGCTCTAGGGCAAGAAGGGATCTCTCAGACCTTTCTGTTCAATCCCTTTTTTTTTTTTTTTTTTTTTTTTTTTTTACAGAGGATGAAACTAAGACATAGGAAAAATTACTTGAACAAAGTCACACAAAAGTTCCTAGTTCTAGAATTAAAAGCGACCTCTGAGACCTTTTAGTTCAATCCTCGCATTTTTACATATTAAAAAAAAGAAATTGAGCACAGGAAAAATTAATTACCCACTGTTACACAAAAGCCCCTGGCCCTAGAGCTGAAAGGGATCTTTGAGTCCTTTTAGATCAATCCCCTCTTTTCACAGAGAAAGAAATTAAGCCATAGGAAAAATTACTTTCCTAAAGTCACACAAAAACTCCTAGCTTTAGAGTTCAAAGACACCTCTGAGAAGTTTTAGTTCAATCCCCTCTTTTTACATAGGAGGAAACTGAGGCACTGGAAAAATTACTTGTCCAAGATCATAAACACTCCTAGCTCTTCAACTAGAAGGAATCTCTCAAACCCTTTAGTTCAATCCCCTTTTTTGCATAGAAAGAAACTGAGTCACAGGAAAAATAATTTGCCCAGAATCACACAAAACCTCCTTGCTCTAGAGCTGGAAGGGATCTCTAAGGCATTTTAGTGCAATCCCCTGTTTTTACAGAGAAAGAAACTAAATCACAGGAAAAATTACTTACCCAAAGTCACATGAAAACTCCTACCTCTAGAGTTCAAAGGGACCTCTGAGGACTTTTAGTTCAATCTCATCTTTCACAGAGGTGGAAACTGAGACACAGGAAAAATGACTTGCCCAAAGTTCTATCCCCTCTTTTTACAGAGAAAGAAACTAAGCCATAGGAAAAATGATTTGCAAAGTCACGCAAAAGCTCCCAGACCTAGAGGTAGAAAGGACCTATGAAGCTTTTTACTTCACATCCCTCTTTTTACAGAGAAAGAAACTGAGACACAGGACAAAGTACTTAGGTAAAGTCACCCGAAATCTATTAGCTCTAGAGCAACAAGGGATTTCTGAGATCTTTTAGTTCAATCCCCTTTTTACAAAAAAAAAAAAATTGAGGCACAGAAAAAACTACTTACTCAAAATCATACAAAAGTTTCTACTTCTAGAGTTACTGGTCCAAAGTCACACACAAAGCTCTCTAGCCGGAGAGCTACAAGGGACCTCTGAGGCCTTTTAGTTCAAACCCATCTTTCTTATATTAAAAAAAGAAAAGGAATTGAGGCAAAGGAAAAATTACTTATTCAAAGTCACACAAAACCACCTAGCTCTAGAGCTAGAAGGACTCCGAGACTTTTTAGTTCAATCCATTCTTTTTACAGAGAAGGAAACTGAGACACAGGAAAAATGACTTGCCCAAAGTCACACAAAAGCTTCTACCTTCAAAGCTAGAAGGGAACCTCTGAGAGCTTTTAGTTAAATCCCCTCTTTAACAGAAGAAGAAATTGAGGCACAGGAAAAATTATTTACCCCAAATCACACATAACCTCCTAGCTCTAGAGCAACAAGAGATTTCTGAGGTCTTTTAATGTAATTCCCTCTTTTTACTGAGGAGGAAACCGAGTCACTGGAAAAATTACTTGCCCAAAGTCACACAAAAGCTCCTTGCTCTAGAGCTACAAGAGACCTCAGAGGCTTTTTAGTTCAATTCCCTCTTTTTATACAAAAAAGAAAAGAAAAGAAAAAGAAAGAAATTGATCTACAGGAAAAAATATTTAAAATCAAACAGAAGCCCCTAGCTATAGAGTTTAGAGTTTACAGAGAAGAAAACTGAGACACAGGGAAAATTGCCTGAACAAGATCACAAAAGCTCCTAGGTCCAGATCAAGAAGAGATCTCTAATTCCTTTTAGTTCAGTCCCTCCTTTTTACAGAGAAAGGAACTGAGTCACAGGAAAAATACTTACTCAAAGTCACACAAAAGATCTTAGCCCTAAAGCTAGAAGGGACTTATGGGACTTTTAGTTCAATCTCCTCTTTTTACAGAGAAGGAGACTAAGACACAGGAAAAATTACTTTGACAAAGTTACACAAAATCTCTTACCTCTAGAGCTACAAGGAATGTCTGAGATCTTTTAATTTAATCCCCTCTTTTTACAGAATAAGAAATTGAGGCACAAAAAAATTACTTACCCAAAGCATTAGAGCTGGAAGGGACCTCTGAGGAGTTTAATTTCAATCCCCCCTTTTTTACAAAAAAAAATAACTGAGGTACAGGAGAAATTACTTGCCCCACACACATAACACACATCTCCTTGCTCTAAAGGTAGAGGAGACCTCTGAGACTTTTAGTTCAATGCCCTCTTTTTACAAAGAAACTGAGCCATAGGAAAAATAATTCTGAAAGTCACACACAAGCTTTAGTTCTATCCCCTCTTTTTACAAAACAGAAAACTGAGACACAGGAAAAATGACTTGCCCAAAGTCACTCAAAAACTCCTAGCTTTAAAAATAGAAGGGAACCTCTGAGACCTTTTAGTTCCCACCCTTGATTTTACATAGAAAAACTGAGACACAGGAAAAAGTACTTGGGCAAAGTCAAACAAAATCTCTTAGCTCTAGAGCTACAAGGGACCTCTGAGATCTTTTAGTGCAATCCCCTCTTTTTTCAGAGGGGGAAACTGAGGCACTGGAAAAACAATACAGGGGAAAAACTGAACCACAGGAAAAATGACTTACCCAAAGTCACACAAAAGCTCCTAGCCCTCAAGATAGAAAGGGCCTATGGGGCCTTTTTGTTCAATCTCTTTTTACAGAGAAGGAAACTGAGACACAAGAAAAAGTACTTACCCAAAGTCACACTATATAAGTTACTCTTTAGCTACAAGGGACCTTTAAGACCTGTTAGTTCATATGCTCAAAAAGTTATCAACCTGTGCATATCCTCTGATCCAGCAGTGCTAATACTGGGCTTATATCCCAAAGAAATACTAAAGATGAGAAAGGGACCTGTATGTGCCAAAATGTTTGTGGCAGCTCTTTTCATAGTGGCTAGAAACTGGAAAATGAATGGATGCCCATCCATTGGAGAATGGTTGGGTAAATTGTGGTATATGAAGGTTATGGAATATTATTGTTCTTTAAGAAATGACCAGCAGGAGGAATACAGAGAGGCCTGGAGAGACTTACATCAACTGATGCTGAGTGAAATGAGCAGAACCAGAAGATCACTGTACACTTCAACAACAATACTGTATGGGGATGTATTCTGATGGAAGTGGAAATCTTCAACATAGAGAAGATCCAACTCACTTCCAGTTGATCAATGATGGACAGAGGTAGCTACACCCAGAGAAGTAACACTGGGAAATGAATGTAAATTGTTAGCACTAATATCTGTCTGCCCAGGTTGCATGTACCTTCGGAATCTAAAGTTTATTGTGCAACAAGAAAATGATATTTGCACACATGTATTGTACCTAGACTATATTGTAACACATGTAAAATGTATGGTATTGCCTGTCGTCGGGGGGAGGGAATAGAGGGAGGGGGGGTAATTTGGAAAAATGAATACAAGGGATAATATTATAAAATATATATATATATATAATAAAAAAAAAATAAAAAAAAAAAAGTTCCTAGATCTAGAGCTAGAAGGGGCCTCTGAGACCTTTTAGTTCACTCCTGTCGTTTTACAAAGAAAGAAATTGAAACACATTAAAAAGGATTTGGGCAAAGTCACACAAAATCTCTTAGCTCCAGAGCAACAAGGGATGTCAGAGATCTTTTAATTAAATCCCCTCTTTTTACAAAGAAAGAAATTGAGGCACAGGGGGGCAGCTAGGTGGCACAGTAGATAGAGCACCAGCCCTGAATTCAGGAGGACCTGAGTTCAAATCTGGCCTCAGACACTTAACACTTCCTAGCTGTGTGACCCTGGGCAAGTCATTTAACCCCAGCTTCAGGGAAAAAAAAAAGAAATTGAGGTACAGGAAAAATTATTACCCAAAAATCACACATAACCTCCTAGCTCTAGAGTAACAAGACATTTCTGAGGTCTTTTAGTGCAATTCCCTCTTTTTACTGAGAAGGAAATTGAGTCATAGGAAAAAAGTGCTTACTTAAAGTCACAAAAAGCTTCTTACTCTACAGTCACAAGGGACCTTTAAGACCTTTTAGTTCAATCTCCTCTTTTTACAGAGAAAGCAACTGAGTCACAGGAAAAATTACTTAACCAAAGTCACCCAAAAGCTCCTAGCTCTAGAGCTACAAAGGAAGACCTTCTTTTTACACAGGAGGAAATAAGACACAAGAAAAACGATTCCCCAGTGTCCCATCCCCTCTTTTTACAGAGAAAGAAACTGAACTACAGGAAAAAGGACTTACACAAAGTCACCCAAAAGCTCCTAGCTCTAAAGCTAGAAAGGACCTATGGGCCTTTTTGTTCAATCTCTTTTTAGTTCAATCCCTTCATTTTACAAAGAAAGAAACTGAGTCATAGGAAAAATAATGCTGAAAGTCATGCAAAAAAATTACTTATCCAAAGTGAAACAGAAGCTTTAGAGCTAGAAGCCACCTATGAGGCCCTTTAGTTCAAACCCCTCTTTTTTACAAAATAGAAAACTGAGACAGAGGAAAAATGACTTACCCAAAGCCACTGAAAAGCTCCTACTTTTAAAGCTAGAAGGGAACCTCAGAGACCTTTTAGTTCAATCCTTTCGTTTTACAGAGAAAGAAACTGAGACACAGGAAAAATTACTTAACCAAAGTCACCCAAAAGCTCCTAGCTCTAGAGCCACAAGGGACCTCTGAGGCCTTTGAGAGCAAGACCTTTTTACACAGGAGGAAACTGAGACGCAAGAAAAACTATTCCCCAGTCTTCCATCCTCTCTTTTTACAGAGAAAGGAACTGAGCCATAGGAAAAATAATGCTGAAAGTCACACAAAAGCTACAGGCCCTAGAGCTAGAAGGGACCTATGAGGCCCTTTAGTTCAATCCCCTCTTTTTACAGAGGAAACAACTGAGTCACAGGAAAAAGTACTTAACCAAAGTGTCACACAAAAGCTCCTAGCTCTAGAGTTCCTTCAAAGGGACCTCTGAGGAGTTTAATTTCAATTCCCCCTTTTTTACAAAAAAAAAAAAAAAAGAAACAAACAAACAAACAAACTGAGGTACAGGAGAAATGGCTTGCCCCACACACATAACACAAATCTCCTTGTTTTAAAGGTAGAACGGACCTCTGAGACTTTTAGTTCAATCCCCTCTTTTTACAGAAAGAGAAATTGAGGCACAGGAAAAATTACTTCAAGTCACACAGAAGTTTCTAGCTCTAAAGCACCAAGGGACCTCTGAGGTATTTTAGTGCAATCCCCTTTTTTACAGAGGAGGAAACTGAGACACAAGAAAAATTACTTGCCCAAAGTCACACAAAACCTCCTAGCTCTAGAGCTAGAAAGTCCCCGAGACTTTTTAGTTCAATCCCTCTTTTTACAGTGAAGGAAACTGAGACATAGGAAGGGAACTCTGAGGCCTTTTAGTTCAACCCCCTCTTTTTTACAAAGAAAAAAAATTGAGGCACAGGAAAAATTACTTACCCAAAGTGAAACAGAAGCCCCTAGCTTTAGAGTTGGAGGGGACCTCTAAGGAGTTTAATTTCAATCCCCCCTTTTTTACCAAAAAAAAAAAAAATTAGCTGTGGTACAGTAGAAATTACTTGCCCCACACACATAACACATAATCTCCTTGCACTAAAGGTAGAGGAGACCCCTGAGACTTTTTAGTTCACTGCCCTCTTTATACAAAGAAACCGAGCCATAGGAAAATAATGCTGATAGTCACACACAAGCTTTAGTTCTATCCCCTCTTTTTACAAAACAGAAAACTGAGAAACAGGAAAAATGACTTGCCCAAAGTCACTCAAAAGCTCCTAGCTTTAAAGCTAGAAGGGAACCTCTGAGACCTTTTAGTTCCCACCCTTGATTTTACATAGAAAAACTGAGACACAGGAAAAAGTACTTGGGCAAAGTCAAACAAAATCTCGTAGCTCTAGAGCTACAAGGGACCTCTGAGATCTTTTAGTTCCATCCCCTCTTTTTACAGAAAAAAAAAATTGAGGCAAAAAAAATTATTTAACCCAAATCACACAAAAGCTCCTAGCACTACAGCAACGAGGGACCTCTGAGATCTTTTAGTGCAATGCCCTCTTTTTTTCAGAGGAGGAAACTGAGACACAGGAAAAATGATTCCCCATTGTTCCATCCCTCTTTTTACAGAGAAAAAAAACTGAACCATAGGGAAAAAATGACTTACACAAAGTCACACAAAAGCTCCCAGCTCTCACAATAGAAAGGGGCCTTTTGGTTCAATCTCTTTTTACAGCGAAGGAAACTGAGACACAAGAAAAAGTACTTATCCAAAGTAACACAAAAGCTCCTTACTCTATTAAGACCTGTTAGTTCATATGCTCAAAAAGTTATCAAACTGTGCATACCCTCTGATCCAGCATTGCTGCTATTGGGCTTATATCCCAAAGAAATACTGAGGAGGGGAAAGGGACCTGGATGTGCCAAAATGTTTGTGGCAGCCCTTTTCATAGTGGCTAGAAACTGGAAGGTGAATGGATGTCCATCCATTGGAGAATGGTTGGGTAAATTATGGTATATGAACATTATGGAATATTATTGTTCTGTAAGAAATGACCAGCAGGAGGAATACAGAGACTTAGATGAACTGATAGTGAGTGAAATGAGTGGAAGCAGGAGATCATTGTACACTTCAACAACAATACTGTATGAAGATGTATTCTGATGGACGTGGCCCTCTCCAACAATGAGATGAACCAAACCAGTTCCAATAGAGCAGTAATGAACCGAACCAGCTACACCCATCGAGAGAACTCTTGAGAGTTGACTATGAACCACTACAGAGAATTCCCAATCCCTCTATTTTGTACACTGTTTCAAAGTCTGATTCTTTTTGTGCAGCAAAACAACTGTATGGACATGTATACATATATTGTATTTAATTTATACTCTAACATGTTTAACATGTATTGGTCAACCTGCCATCTGGGGAGGAAAGGAGGGAAAAAATTGGAACAAAAGGTTTTGCAATTGTCAATGCTGAAAAATTACCCATGCATATATTTGGTAAATAAAAAGCTATAATTTTAAAAAAAGACCTTTTAGTTCAATCCCTTCTTTTTACAGAGCAAACAACTGAGTCACAGGAAAAATTACTTATCCAAAGTCACACAAAAGCTCCTAGCCCTAAAGCTAGAAAGGACCTATGGGGCCTTTAAGTTCAATCTCTTTATAGAGAAGGAGACTGAGACATAAGAAAAATGACTTGTCCATAGTCACTCAAAAGTTCCTAGATCTAGAGCAACAAGAAACCTCTGCAGAGTTTTAATCCAATCCTATCTTTTTTACAAAAACAAAAAATTGAAGTACAGGAAAAATTACTTACCCAAAGTCACATAAAAGCTCCTAGCTCTAGATCAAAAGAGACCTCTGAGGTTCCATCTCCACTTTTAAAAGAAAGGAAAGGAAGGAAAGGAAGGAAAGGAAGGAAAGGAAGGAAAGGAAGGAAAGGAAGGAAAGGAAGGAAAGGAAGGAAAGGAAGCAAAGGAAGGAAAGGAAGGAAAGGAAGCAAAGGAAGCAAAGGAAGCAAAGGAAGCAAAGGAAGCAAAGGAAGCAAAGGAAGGAAAGGAAGGAAAGGAAGGAAGGAAGGAAGGAAGGAACGAAGGAAGGAAGGAAGGAAGGAAGGAAGGAAGGAAGGAAGGAACGAAGGAAGGAAGGAAGGAAGGAAGGAAGGAAGGAGGGAAGGAGGGAAGGAGGGAAGAAAGGAAGGAAAGAAGGAAAGAAAGGAAGGAAAGGAAGAAAAGAAAAGAAAAGAAAAGAAAAGAAAAGAAAAGAAAAGAAAAGAAAAGAAAAGAAAAGAAAAGAAAAGAAAAGAAAAGAAAAGAAAAGAAAAGAAAAGAAAAGAAAAGAAAAGAAAAGAAATTGAGGTACTTGAAAAATTACTTGCCCCAAGTAATAAAAAATCTCCTTGCTCTAGAGCTACAAGACTCCTCTGAGACTTCTTAGTTCAATCCCATCATTTTACAGAGAAAAGAAACTGAGACACGGGGAAAAGTACTTAGACAAAGTCACACAAAATCTCATAGCTCTAGAGCTACAAGGGATGTCTGAGATCTTTTAATTTAATCCCCTCTTTTTACAGAATAAGAAACTGAGGCACAAGAAAAATTACTCACCCAAAGTCACACAAAAGCTCCTTGCTCTAGAGCTACAAGAGACCTCTGAGGCTTTTTAGTCCAATTCCCTCTTTTTTTTACCAAAAAAAAAAAAAAAAAAAAAAAAAAAAAAAAAAAAAAAAATTGATGTCCAGGAAAAATTATTTAAACGTCAAACAGAAGCTCCTAGCTTTAGAGTTCAAAGTGACCTCCCTTCTTTTTACTGAGAAGGACAACGAAGGCTCAGGACAAATTGCTTGCTCAAAGCAACACAAAAGCTCAGCTCGAGAGAATGGAACTCTGAGGTCTTTTGGTGCAATAACTCCCTCCTGTTACAGAAGAGAAAACAGAACACAGGAAAAATGACTTGCCCAACGTCACTCAAAAGCTCCTAGCTTTAAAGCTAGAAGGGACCTCTGAGACCTTTTCTTTCAATCCCGTCATTTTACAGAGAAAGAAACTGAGACACAAGAAAAGTACTTTGGCAAATTCATGCAAAATCTCTTAGCTCTAGAGCTACAAGGGATGTCTGAGATCTTTTGGTTCAACCCCACTCCTTTTTTTTTTTTTTTTTTCAGAAAAAGAAATTGAGGCACAGGAAAAATTATTTACCCCAAATCACACAAAAGCTCCTAGCTCTAGAACAGCAAGGGACCCCTAAGGTCTTTTAGTGCAATGTCCTCTTTTTTTACTGAGGAGGAAACTGAGTCACTGGAAAAATTTCTTGCCTATAACAAACACTCCTAACTGATCAGCTAGAAGGAATCTCTCAGACCTTTTAGTTCAATCCCCATTTTGCATAGAAAGAAACTGAGCCAAAGAAAAAAAGTTTTCTGAGAAAGAAACTAGGACACTGGAAAAATTACCAGCCCAAAGTCACACAAAAGTTCCTAGTTCTAGAGCTAGAAGGGGCCTCAGAGATCTTTTAGTTCACTTCCGTTGTTTTACAGAGAAAAAGACTGAGACACAGGAAAAAGTACTTGGGCAAAGTCACACAAAATCTCTTAGCTCCAGAGCTACAAGGGATGTCTGAGATCGGTTACTTCAATCACCTCTTTTTGCAGAAGAGGAAATTGAGGCACAGGAAAAATTATTCCCCCAAAATCATACAAAAGCTCCTAGCTCTACAACAGCAAGAGGCTTCTGAGGTCTTTTGCTGCAATTCCCTCTTTTTACTGAGGAGGAAACTGAGTCACTGGAAAAATTACTTGCCCAAAGTCACACAAAAACTCCTTGCTCTAGAGCTACAAGAGACCTCTGAGGCTTTTTAGTTCAATTCCCTCTTCTTTAAAAAAAAAAAAAAGAAAGAAAGAAAAGAAAAAGAAATTGATGTGCAGGAAAAATTATTTAAAGTCAAACAGAAGCTCCTAGCTTTAAAGTTCAAAGGGGCTGCCCCTCTTTTTACTGAGGAGGAAAACTAAGACACAAGACAAGTTGCTTGCTCAAAGAAACACAAAAGCTCCTACCTCTAGAGTGAGAAGGGAACCTCTGAGACTTTTTAGTTCAATCCCTTTGTATTACAGATAAAGAAACAGACACAGGAAAAAATACTTAGGCAAAGTCACACAAAATCTCGTAGCTCTAAAGCAACAAGGGATGTCTGAGATCTTTTAGTTCAATCCCCTCTTTTTACAGAAAAAGAAATTGAGGCACAAGAAAAATTATTTACCCCAAATCATACAAAAGCTCCTAGCTCTAGAATAACAAGAGATTTCTGAGGACTTTTAGTGCAATTCCCTCTTTTTACTGAGGAGGAAACTGAGATAAAAATTGCCTGCCCAAGATCACAAAAGCTCCTAGCTCCAGAGTTAGACAAGACCTCTAATTCCTTTTAGTTCAGTCCCCTCTTTTTACAGAGAAAGGAACTGAGTCACAGGAAAAATACTTACTCAAAGTCACACAAAAGCTCATTATTCTAAAGCTACAAGGGACCTTTAACACCTTTTAGTTCAATCCCCTCTTTGTACAGAGGAAACAACAGAGTCACGGGGAAAATTACTTAATCAATGAAATCCAAAAGCTCCTAACTCTAGAGCTACAAGGGACCTCTTGGGTTTTTTAGAGCAAGACATTATTTTTCAGAGGAGGAAACTGAGACTGGAAAAACGATTCCCCAGTGTTCCATCCCCTCTTTTTACAGGGAAAGAAACAACCAAAAGAAAAAGAACTTACACAAAGTCACACAAAAGCTCCTAGCCCTAAAGCTAGAAAGGACCTATGGGGCCTTTTTGTTCAATCTCTTTTTACAGAGAAGGAGACTGAGACACAAGAAAAATGACTTGTCCAAAATCACTTAAAAGTTCCTAGATCTAGAGCAACAAGGAACCTCTGAGGAGTTTTAATCCAAACCCATCTTTTTTACAAAAGAAAAAATTGAGGTACAGGAAAAATTACTTACCCAAAGTCACAAAAAAGCTCCTAGCTCTAGATCAAAAGAGACCTCTGAGGGCTCTGAGGTTCAATCTCCACTTTTTAACAAAAAAAAAAAAAAAAAAAAAAAAAAAAAAGAAAGAAAAAAAAGAAAAGAAAGAAAGAAAGACACTGAGGTACAGGAAAAATTACTTGCCCCAAGTAATAAAAAAAATATCTCCTTGCTCTAGAGCTACAAGACACCTCTGAGACTTCTTAGTTCAATCCCATTGTTTTACAGAGAAAAGAAACTGAAACACAGGGAAAAGTACTTAGGCAATGTCACATAAAATCTCATAGCTCGAGGGATGTCCGAGATCTTTTAATTTAATCCCTTCTTTTTACAGAAAAAGAAATTGAGGCACAAAAACATTACCCAAAATTACACAAAAGCTCCTAGCTGAGCAACAAGGGACCTCTGAGGTCTTTTAGTGCAATTCCTTCTTTTACTGGGGAGGAAATTGAGACAAAAGAAAAATTACTCACCCAAAGTCACACAAAAGCTCCTTGCTCTAGAGCTACAAGAGACCTCTGAGGCTTTTTAGTCCAATTCCCTCTTTTTATACAAAATTTAAAAAAAAAGAAAGAAAGAAAGAAATTGATGTACAGGAAAAATCACTTAAACGTCAAACAGAAGCTCCTAGCTTTAGAGTTCAAAGTGACCTCCCTTCTTTTTACTGAGAAGGACAACGAAGGCTCAGGACAAATTGCTTGCTCAAAGCAACACAAAAGCTCAGCTCGAGAGAATGGAACTCTGAGGTCTTTTGGTGCAATAACTCCCTCCTGTTACAGAAGAGAAAACAGAACACAGGAAAAATGACTTGCCCAACGTCACTCAAAAGCTCCTAGCTTTAAAGCTAGAAGGGACCTCTGAGACCTTTTCTTTCAATCCCGTCATTTTACAGAGAAAGAAACTGAGACACAAGAAAAGTACTTTGGCAAATTCATGCAAAATCTCTTAGCTCTAGAGCTACAAGGGATGTCTGAGATCTTTTGGTTCAACCCCACTCCTTTTTTTTTTTTTTTTTTTTTTTTCAGAAAAAGAAATTGAGGCAGAGGAAAAATTATTTACCCAAAATCACACAAAAGCTCCTAGCTGTAGAAGAACAAGTGACTTCTGAGATCTTTTAGTGCAATTCCCTCTTTTTACTGAGGGGGAAACAGACACAAGAAAAATTACTTGGCCAAAATCACACAAAAACTCCTTGCTCTAGAGCTACAAGAGACCTCTGAGGCTTTTTAGTTCAATTCCCTCTTTTTTTTACAAAAAGAAAAAAAGAAAAAAGAAAGAAAGAAAGAAATTGATGTACAGGAAAAATTACTTTAAAGTCAAACAGAAGCTCCTAGCTTTAGAACTCAAAGGGACTCAGAAGGAAACTGAGACTCAGGAAAATTTACATGGTCAAAGTCACATGAAAGCTCCTAGCTCTAGAGTTCAAAGGGATCTCTGAAACCTTTTAGTGTAATACCTTCTTTTTACAGAGGAGGAAACTGAGACACAGGAAAAATTACTTACATAAAGTCACCCAGTAGGTCCTAGCTCTAGAGCTACAAGGGACCTCTGAGGCCTTTTAGAGCAACACCTTTTTACACAAGAGGAAACTGAGACAAAGGAAAAACAATTCCCCAGTGTCCCATCCCCTCTTTTTAGAGAAAGAAACTAAACCATAGAAAAATGACTTACACAAAATCACACAAAAGCTCCTAGCCCTAAAGCTAGAAAGGACCTATGGGGCCTTTTTGTTCAAGCTCCTCTTTTTACAAAGAAGCAGACTGAGACACAGGAAAAATTACTTTGGCAAAGTTACACAAAATCTTGTATCTCTAGAGCTACAAGGAATGTCTGAGATCTTTTAATTCAATCCCCTCTTTTTACAGAATAAGAAATTGAGGCACAAAAAAATTACTTACCCAAAGCCAAACAGAAGACCCTAGCTTTAGAGTTGGAAGGGACCTCGGAGGAGTTTAATTTTTTACAAAAAAAAAAAAAAAAAAAAAAAAAAAAGTAAAAGAAACTGAGATACAGGAGAAATTACTTGCCCCACACACATAACACAAATCTCCTTGCTCTAAAGGTAGAAGAGACTTCTGAAACTTTTTTGTTCAATCCCCCCTTTTTACAAAGAAAGAAACTGAGCCATAGGAAAAATAATGCTGAAAGTCACACAAAAGCTACAGGCCCTAGAGCTAGAAGGGACCTATGAGGCCCTTTAGTTCAATCCCCTCTTTTTACAGAAGAAACAACTGAGTCACAGGAAAATATACTTAACCAAAGTGTCACACAAAAGCTCCTAGCTCTAGAGTTAGTTCAAAGGGACCTCTGAGAAGTTTAATTTCAATCCCCCCTTTTTTATAAAAAAAAAAAAAAAGAAAAAGAAACAAACAAACAAACTGAGGTACAGGAGAAATCGCTTGCCCCACACACATAACACAAATCTCCTTGTTCTAAAGGTAGAACGGACCTCTGAGACTTTTAGTTCAATCCCCTCTTTTTACAGAAAGAGAAATTGAGGCACAGGAAAAATAACTTACTCAAAGTCACACAAAAGCTCCTAGTTCTAAAGCACCAAGGGACCTCTAAGGTCTTTTAGTGCAATCCCCTTTTTTACAGAGGAAGAAACTGAGACAGGAAAAATTACTTGCCCAAAGTCACACAAAACCTCCTAGCTCTAAAGCTAGAAGGACCCTGAGACTTTTAGTTCAATCCCCTCTTTTTACAGAGAAGGAAACAGACACAGGAAAAATTACTTGCCCAAAGCCAAACAGAAGCCCCAACCTTTAGAGTTGGAAGGGACGTCTAAGGAGTTTAATTTTTTACAAAAAAAAGAAAAGAAAAGAAACTGAGGTACGGGAGAAATTACTTGCCCCACGCACATAACACAAATCTCCTTGCTCTAAAGGTAGAAGAGACTTCTGAAACTTTTTTGTTCAATCCCCTCTTTTTACAAAGAAAGAAACTGAGCCATAGGAAAAATAATGCTGAAAGTCACACAAAAGCTACAGGCCCTAGAGCTAGAAGGGACCTATGAGGCCCTTTAGTTCAAACCCTTCTTTTTACAGAAGAAACAACTGAGTCACAGGAAAATATACTTAACCAAAGTGTCGCACAAAAGCTCCTAGCTCTAGAGTTAGTTCAAAGGGACCTCTGAGAAGTTTAATTTCAATCCCCCCTTTTTTATAAAAAAAAAAAAAAGAAAAAAAAAGAAACAAACAAACAAACAAACTGAGGTACAGGAGAAATCGCTTGCCCCACACACATAACACAAATCTCCTTGTTCTAAAGGTAGAACGGACCTCTGAGACTTTTAGTTCAATCCCCTCTTTTTACAGAAAGAGAAATTGAGGCACAGGAAAAATAACTTACTCAAAGTCACACAAAAGCTCCTAGTTCTAAAGCACCAAGGGACCTCTAAGGTCTTTTAGTGCAATCCCCTTTTTTACAGAGGAAGAAACTGAGACAGGAAAAATTACTTGCCCAAAGTCACACAAAACCTCCTAGCTCTAAAGCTAGAAGGACCCTGAGACTTTTAGTTCAATCCCCTCTTTTTACAGAGAAGGAAACAGACACAGGAAAAATTACTTGCCCAAAGCCAAACAGAAGCCCCAACCTTTAGAGTTGGAAGGGACGTCTAAGGAGTTTAATTTTTTACAAAAAAAAGAAAAGAAAAGAAACTGAGGTACCGGAGAAATTACTTGCCCCACGCACATAACACAAATCTCCTTGCTCTAAAGGTAGAAGAGACTTCTGAAACTTTTTTGTTCAATCCCCCCTTTTTACAAAGAAAGAAACTGAGCCATAGGAAAAATAATGCTGAAAGTCACACAAAAGCTACAGGCCCTAGAGCTAGAAGGGACCTATGAGGCCCTTTAGTTCAAACCCTTCTTTTTACAGAAGAAACAACTGAGTCACAGGAAAATATACTTAACCAAAGTGTCGCACAAAAGCTCCTAGCTCTAGAGTTAGTTCAAAGGGACCTCTGAGAAGTTTAATTTCAATCCCCCCTTTTTTATAAAAAAAAAAAAAAGAAAAAAAAAGAAACAAACAAACAAACAAACTGAGGTACAGGAGAAATCGCTTGCCCCACACACATAACACAAATCTCCTTGTTCTAAAGGTAGAACGGACCTCTGAGACTTTTAGTTCAATCCCCTCTTTTTACAGAAAGAGAAATTGAGGCACAGGAAAAATAACTTACTCAAAGTCACACAAAAGCTCCTAGTTCTAAAGCACCAAGGGACCTCTAAGGTCTTTTAGTGCAATCCCCTTTTTTACAGAGGAAGAAACTGAGACAGGAAAAATTACTTGCCCAAAGTCACACAAAACCTCCTAGCTCTAAAGCTAGAAGGACCCTGAGACTTTTAGTTCAATCCCCTCTTTTTACAGAGAAGGAAACAGACACAGGAAAAATTACTTGCCCAAAGCCAAACAGAAGCCCCAACCTTTAGAGTTGGAAGGGACGTCTAAGGAGTTTAATTTTTTACAAAAAAAAGAAAAGAAAAGAAACTGAGGTACGGGAGAAATTACTTGCTCCACGCACATAACACAAATCTCCTTGCTCTAAAGGTAGAAGAGACCTCAGACTTTTTAGTTCAATCCCTTCATTTTACAAAGAAAGAAACTGAGCCATAGGAAAAATAATGTTGAAAGTCACACCAAAGCTACAGGCCCTAGAGGGAGAGGGGGCCTATGAGGCCCTTCAGTTCCAACCCCTCTTTTTACAAAATAGAAAACTGAAACAGAGGAAAAATGACTTACCCGAAGTCACTGAAAAGTTCCTACTTTTAAAGCTAGAAGGGAACCTCTGAGGTCTTTTAGTGCAATCCCCCTTTTTTACAGAGGAGGAAACTGAGACAGGAAAAATTACTTGCCCAAAGTCACAGAGAAGCTCCTTGCTCTATATTTAGAAAGGAACTCTGAGGCCTTTTAGTTCAATCCCCTCCTTTTTACAAAAAAAAAAAAAAGAAAAGAAAGAAAAAGAAAAAGAAAGAAAGAAAGAAATCAAGGCACACAAAAAATTACTTATCCAACGCCAAATAGAAGCCCCTAGCTAGCTTTAGTGTTAGAAGGGACCTCTGAGGAGTTAAATATTAAAAAAAAAAAAAAAGAGAGAGACCTCAGACTTTTTAGTTCAATCCCCTCTTTTTACAAAGAAAGGAAAAATAATACTGAAAGTCACAAAAAGCTGCAGGCCCTAGAGCGAGAACCCACCTATGAGGTCCTTCAGTTCAAACCTCTCTTTTTACAAAATAGAAAACTGAGACACAGGAAAAATGACTTGCCCAAAATTCAAACCCCTCTTTTTACACAAGAAGAAACTGAGACACAAGAAAAATTACCTTACCCAAGATCACAAAAGCTCCTAGCTCCACAGCTAGAAGAGACCTCTAATTCCTTTTAGTTCAGTCCCCTCTTTTTACAGAGATAGAAACTGAGTCACAGGAAAAATACCCCAAATCACACAAAAGCTCCTTACTCTACAACTATAAGGGACCTTTAAGATATTTTACTTCAATCTCCTCTTTTTACAGAGGAAACAACTGAGTCACAGGAAAAATTACTTAACCAAAGTCATCTAGCTTCTAGCCCTAGAGCTACAAGGGACCTCTGAGGCCTTTTAGAGCAAGACCTTTTTACACAGGAGAAAACTGAGACACAGGAAAAAATGATTCCCCAGTGTTCCATCCCCTCTTTTTACAGAGAAATAAACTGAACCACAGGAAAAATGACTTACACAAAGTCACACAAAAGCTCTTAGCCCTAAAGCTGGAAAGGACCTATGGGGCCTTTTAGTTCAATCTCTTTTTACAGAGAAGGAGAGTAAGGCACAGGAAAAATTACTTGCCCAAAGTGACACAAAAGTTCCTAGATCTAGAGCAACAAGGAACCTCTGAGGAATTTCAATCAAAACCCCTCTTTTTTACAAAAAGAAAAAATTGAGATACAGGAAAAATTACCCAAAGTCACACAAAAGCTCCTAGATCTAGAGCTACTAAAGACCTTTGAGGCCTCAGAGGTTCAATCCCCACTTTTTGACCAAAATAAAAATTGAGGTACAGGAAAAAATAATTGCCCCAAATGATACAAAATCTCCTTGGTCTAGAGCTACAAGAAACCTCTGAGACTTTTTAGTTCAATACCCTCTTTTAAGAAGAAAAGAAATTGAGGCACAGGAAAAATTATTTACCCCAAATCACGCAAAAGTTCCTAGCTGTAGAGGTTGAAGGGACCTCTGAGGATTTTTCAGTTCAATCTCCTCTTTTTTTTTTTTTTTACCAAAAAAAACCCAAAAATAAATAAATTGAGGCACAGAAAAAATTATTTACACAAAGTAAGCCAGAAGCTCCCTAGCTCTAGAACTACAAGGGACTTTTCACAAATTTTACTTCAATCACGTCTTTTTTTTTTTTTTTTTTTTTTTACAAAAAATAAAAAGAAAGAAAAAATGAAATTGAGGCAAAGGAAAAATTACTTACCCAAAGTCCCTCATAGGCTCCTAGCTCTTGAGTTTGAAGGGATCTCTGAGGAGTTCTAGTTAAATCCTCTCTTTTTACAGAGAAGGAAACTGAGACACAGGAAAATTACTGAGGCTTTTTAGTTCAATCCTCTCTCTTTACTGAAGAGAAAGTGAGACACAAGAAAAATTACTTGTCCAAGGTCAAATAAAAGCTCCTGGCTCCAGAGCTAGAAGGGACCTCCAAGGCCTTTAATTCAGTCCCCTCTTTTTACAAAGAAACTGAGTCACAGGAAAAATGCTTCCCTAAAGTCACACAAAAGCTCCCAGCTCTAGAGCTAGAAAGGATCTCTCACACTTTTTATATCAATCCCCTCTTTTTGCATAGAAACAAACTGAAACACAGGAATAATTACTTGTTCAAAGACACACAAAATTCATTGCTCCAGAGCTAGAAGGGACCTCTGAGACCTCTTAGTTCAATCCTCTCTTTTTACAAAGAAGGAAAATGAGACACAGCAAAGATGATTTCCCCAAATCACACAAAAGCTCTAGGGCTAGAAGGGACCTCTGAGGCCATCTTGGCCAGGAGCTCCTAACCCTTTGGGGGCACGGACCCCTTTGGGCAGTCATTCCGGAGAAGGAATACACCAGTAGAGTTCAGGGCTGCTGAAAATAAGGGATATTTCCCCCCATCCAGATTTGTGGACCCCCTGCCATCTGACCCTGGGCCCCCTACCAGTAGACCCCAGGTGAAGAACCACTGCTCTGTCCAACCCCCTCATTTTGCACAAGAAGTAGTGGGCCCCAGAGAGGGGGACAGGCTGGGCCAAGGGCACATACAGGCTCCTGGGGCTGGAGCTGGAAGGGACCTCAGGGCCTATGGAGGCCCCTCTCCCCCCTTTAATAATGAGGAGGCCGGGGACCCCTGAACTATATGACGTGCCCGGTGGGCCCCAAAGGAGTCCCCTCCGATGGGCTGAGAGGCAGAGCCCATGAGAAAAAGGAGAATGCCTGCTTTGGGCAGGTGCCGGACTGTGGCAGGTGGGAGGGCAAAAAAAAAGCACCCGGGAGGTCAAGCAGCTTGCTCAAGGCCACACGGCAGGCAGTGGAAGAGCGGGGTTAGAACTCCGGGTCCTACTGGCACTGGAAGCCAGCTCTCTTACCACTAGACCATGCCGCCTCCCACTGAAGCAGGCACCAGACTGGCCTTTACTGCCGAGGCTGCTGATGCTGCTGATCATCTCAGCCTGTGATTTGCTGAAAATGACATCAAGCCTCTCAGACCAGGGCTGGAGGGACCCGGGCAGGCAGCAAGGAGGCCTCGGATCCTTAACTCTTGCTGTGCCAATGGAGCCTGGCACACGGGCCGCCCGACCCGGAAGCCCTCGAGGGCCACAAGCCAAGGGCTGCCTGTACCTGGGGATGATGGAGTGGAAAGCACAAGGTGTTCCCTTTGTTTCTCCCACAGAGTCACGGTCCTCCCGGGTCTCTTAAGAGTCCCTGCTTCATAGGAACCAGCACCAAGACTCTATCCCTCTGCTAGTTGGATTGCCATTTTGGACACCTGATCTTGTGCTCCCCAATATATCATAAACTGTCTCTCACGAAAGCTTTCTGACAAGAACCAGTGTTTTTATACCATGCTAACATTTCCAAAATGCCTTCACACTGAACCAATTTCTTATTTATTTGTTAACTCATTCATAGCCATGGACCAAATGTTACAAGAAACCAAGATGGCAGGGGGCTCTGCAAAGCCAGTCAGGTTCATGGACCTCCTGAAATCTATTCATAGCCACCCCCCCTTTCTGTGGGCCTCGAGTTAAGAACCCCTCCCTTGATTTATTTTAGCCTCCTCATCTTCCAAGGGAGGAAACTGAGCCCTAGAAGGGGGAGATAAGAAGACCCTCAGCCAGAGCTGGAAGGGACCACAGAGCACATCTAGTCTGATCCCCTCATTTAGGGATGGGCCACCGAGGAGCTGCAAAATGATTTGTGCAAGGAGCACAGACATGGCAAGCAGGACATCCAGGTGCCCGGATGCACTGAGCACTTGGGTTATTGACAGGTTTTGGCACATGAGGGGATGAGGGTGTTGGGGTGGGGGGGCATTTTGGAGGGAAGGGGAAAAAAAACATTAGGGCCCTGAGAGGTGAAGGGGCTTGCCCAAGGCCCCACGACAGGCCAGCGACAGAGCAGGGATTAGAACCCCAGTTCTTCCGGCTGTGGAGCCAGCACTCTTTCCACTAAACCATGCCGCCTCTTCCCACCCGGGAGGTTAGAAGTGGGGTCTGTTGCTGAGGCTTCAGCCGGGGGGTGTGGCCCAACGGGAGGGAGGGGGGAGAAGGGAAGAAGGAGAGAGGGCAGGCGCGAGGCGGAGGCGGGGCCAGCGGCCGGGGGCAGGAAGGAGAGCGCGAGCGGAGCCCCGCCTCCCCTGGCCCCGCCTCCTGCTGCTCTTCCTCTGGCCGCCGGGTTCCTGGGCGCTTCAGTGTGCCAGAGCGAGGGTGGGACTCGTCGCAACCGCAGCAGCAGCACTACCGCCGCGGCCCCCGACAGAGCCCGATCTCGTTCCGCGCGCCCGGCCTGCGGCTCTCCGCCCCAGCTCGGCTCCCTCTCGCTCCCTCAGAGCATTCGATGGCTATCATGGCCGCCGAGGAGGTGGCGCCCGGCGAGATGGAGGGCGATGCGGGCGGCCTCCTGCAGGAAATCTTCACGTCCCCTCTCAACCTGCTGCTGCTCGGCCTCTGCTTCTTCCTGCTCTACAAGATCGTGCGTGGCGAGCAGCCCCCGGCCGCTGGCGACGGCGACGGCGACGAGCCGCCCGCGCTCCCCCGCCTCAAGCGGCGAGATTTCACCCTGGCTCAGCTGCGCCGCTTCGACGGCATCCAGGACCCGCGCATCCTGATGGCCATCAACGGCAAGGTCTTCGACGTGACCAAGGGCAGGAAGTTCTACGGTCCGGGTACGGGGATTGGGAGGCGGGAGGGGGGAGGGGGCCAGAGTGGCGGCGGGAGGCCGGGGGCTGGCGGGTTCGGCGGCGGGGGGTGGGGCGGAGGCCCGAAGACCACCTGCGGGGGGAGGGGGGAAGAGAGGGAGTACGCGGGCTACCTGCAGAGCTTAGCGGGGGGCGTGCGGGCCAATCTGCGTGGGGGAAGGGGTGGCGGGGGCGTTCGATCCTCCCGTGGGAGGGTGGGGTGCTGCCGAGAGAGGGGCGGGGGGCACGCAGATTGACCCGCAGGAGAGTGGGTGGGACAGCAGGGGGCGGAGGCGCGGGCGCAATGCCTGACGAGGTGGGGGGGGGGAAACGGGGGAGAGACAATTTGGGGGGCCGGGGGCTCGTGGTCCGGCCGGCTGACTGAGGAGATCTGGGGGACAATGAGGGTCGGGGAGGGGAGACCGGTGGGCACGCGGGGCGGTCTCGGGGAGGCAATGATGGAGGAATGGGAGACAGGCTTGAGGGCTTCGGCGTGGTGGTCATCGAGAATATGGAAGGCTCGGATTGCCATGGAGAATTAGGGAAGCGAAAATCACGGAGACGTGAGGGGCGTCGTGGGAGACTGAGGAGAAGAAAAATGGGGGACTCGGGCGGTCGTGGTGGGGAGTAATGGAGTTAGGGGGAGGGGCACGCGCTGTATAGGAATCTCGGAGCAGTAGGAGCCCCGTGGAGACCGTGGAGGCAGAGCAGCCCAGCGATTTCGGGCCTTGTGGGAGAGCAGCGGGGTTAGAGGGCAGCGTGGACAGGTTCGGTGGGATTTTTCTGGCACGGAGCCATCGGTCGCTCGCCGCGCGTTTGGGTGCCAAGCACGGTTCTAGGCGCCCGGGGCAGGGCGCTTGTCGGCGTGTGTGGGAGAGAGGGAGAGGAGGTTAGAGGTTGGATTCGAAATGTGAAGTAATCTGGGTGTGAGCACGAAAGTGAGATAGGGAGGGAGCCGGAGAGGCCGGAAAGCGCCGTGGTCAGAGCCCCGGGGCTGGAGTCTGAGGCCCGAGGTTCAAATTTCCACCTCCGCCAGCCTTTCGATGGCCGAGATCTTGAGCAATTTCTCTCACCTCCCGACCTCATGTTCCTGCTCCCTAAACAGAGACGGTAGCCAAGATGGCCTCTCGGGCCTCTTCGAGCTCCAAATCCATGGCCTCGGAAGGGATTGGGAATTTGAGGACTATGTGATTTGGGGGCTGGGCGGGCAGTTGAAGGATTATGGTCAGGTGGGAGCACGATTGATGAGTGGAATAGAAAATGGGAGTGCAGATTTGGGGTGGGGGGAGGGCGACGCCACAGCCACGGCCCGAGAGTGCAGGGATAATGACTGACGAATATGTGGCATTCTGGATTTCGCAAAATGCTTTACAATCGGGGGGAGGGGGGGAGAGGGCGAGAGCGTCGAAGACGATGGGATTTGGGTTTGTTCATTCTGGAGCGGTTGGCTGGAAAGGGAGAAGAAATGAACCACAAATCCCTCCCTCCCCCCCCCTCCCAGTATTAGGTAAAGCTTAAATCTTACCTGAAAATCAGGTGTGCAGCAGCCCTGCTTGGGAATCGATCCCATGGATTGTGCTCGTGGACGTTTCCTTGCGAACATCCCTGCCTTTTACCATTTTGGGCATCCACGGGCAATATTTCATTTTTTTAAGCCTGCTTTTTATGGACGATGCCTTTGGTGTTGTTTTTTTTTTTTTTAACATGGCCTTCCTCTCCACACGTGGCCTTCCCCTTCCCAGAAAGCCATCCCATGGCTCGAAGGTTTTAAATGAAAGAAGAAAAAGCAACTGGCCAACCCAACTAATATATTCCATCAGGCCTGATTGTATACAGTTGTGTTCATTAGTCAGTGAAAGGAAGGATCTCGATTTGTTCAGTCGTTCCAATTAAGTGTCGTCTTCTTATTGGTTTTTTTTAAATCTGTTTTATTTGTATGTATTATTTTCATGGTTCTCCTTTCTTCCCTCGGTCCATAGACATTTTTCCATGCTTCATATGTAGTCTCCATGTTCCTCTTTTCTTTAACTGCAGTAATAATCCATTACATGTTTAGACCACAGCTTGCTTAGCCACTACCCAGTCATTGGGCCTGCTCTTAGTTTGCAGTATTTTCAATACCACAAAAAGAGACATTACTATTTAAAAAGGGGGAATTTAAAATAGAGGGGTGCTTTTAAAATAACATTTATTAAGGCACCTAGAGGTACGGCCAATAAACATGATTGATGGGGAACCCTTGCATCATCACTAAGGCATAAGGTAGGGTAGCAAAGCAGAGAAATTCAACCACAAATTATCCATCGTCTACACAGTCCCTGGATGAGGCTATGCTGGAATCATCATGGTAGAGGGAAAGTACCTGAGGGCTAGGAGGCTGGGGGAAGTGCTTGGATTCAAGGCTCTGGCTATGTCATTGATTCTGTGACCTTGACCAAGCTGCTTTGTCCTTTCTGGGCTTCATTTCCTTGAATCAGGGTCTCTTCTCCTGAGGAAGGTTCTTATTTTGTTCGTTTTGATGGCGCTGTTTGAATTGGATTGATTCTCAAGATATTTGACTTGATGAATTTTAAAATCACGATTCTAAAAAAGGGGAGGCTTTTCCAAATTGCCAAAGGGGAGTCCCAGACACAAATAAGGTTAATAAGCCCTGGCCTGGGATTTCAAAGTCCTTTCTTTCTTTCTGTGGTCTTCTAACAGGTGGTTTTTATAAAAAGATCTGATTTACTGGCAAGGAAAGAATGATTTAATTGCCACATTACCTATTTGAGCAGAGTAAAATGGAGCAATTGGAAGCCCCAAGGGGTGCTTCAAACTCGTTTTTCCTGCAAACTGTTTTCAAGTTCTCTCTTTTGTTGAATTTATAGTGGTCTAAAACATTTGCTAAAGAAATGGGGAAAGCTAAAAATAAAAAAGAAAAGAAAAGAAAGAATGATTTAAAAAAAAAAAAAAAAAAAAAACCAAACAGGAAAATACCCTGAAATGCTCAATTTAATGGCCAGGCTTGACCCAAAAAATATGTACAAAATGTACCTCCTTGAGCTCCTTTTTTCTTAGAAAGGGGTATGTTTTGGACACGAGTTAAATTGATTGAATTGCATTTTTTTTTCCTTTTTTTATTTTTAATTACCCAAAAAAAAAAAAAAAAAAAGGTAATCTCTCTGGAAATGACAATGTTGAAACAAACAGAGCTAAATCTTTTTCTTGAATTTGCTAACAGGTAAGTAAGCTTCAAGCCTGGCACTTGGTCAAATGATCACAAATTGTGGATTCAGTGGAGTCCAGCTTGCAGAGGTGTTACTGTGCTAAACTGCTTGGGTCTGGAATCCTAACATTTCGACCACCTTCCCTGATCCAGGAAAATACAAACAGATATTCAGTTCAGGTGCTTAAAGTCCTCCACCCACTCCACCCCCCATCCCCTTTGGAGAATGAATGCCCGTTGTATCCAGCTCCTGGCCTGGAAATGAGCCTGATCACGAATGCTCTTGCAGATTCTGTTGAAAGTTAACCAGATTTTGTTTTTCTTGCTTTCTCAATTGGGGTGTGGGGAGGAGAGAATGGAGACCTGAAAAGGTTTTTTAAAAAGAAATAAATTTAACCAGACTATTCTGCTAGACACCTTCCATGTTCACCATTGCAATTTCTAAAGGCAGATATAGCTCTGTTGAAACAGTGCCCTCATGCCCTATTTCACATGCCCTAGGACATCTTCACTTTGCAAATGTGAACACCCCCACTTATGGGATTGCTCCAAGTTTATATAGTCTCATAAGTCCAAAGGGCCCTTCCCTTCCCACTGCTGCTTACCCCAACCAGAATTTTTTTTTTTTCATATAAAAGGAAAAAGTTGCTGGATTTTTTTTTCCCTAGCAGTGATTAGATAGCTAGCCCACTCCCTTTCCTCCACAAAAGGACTGTGGGACTGGACAGATATGGGACCATGGATGACTTCTGTAAAGTGATTTCTCCAACAGATGCCATGCGTTAATGTTTAATGGAGTTTTGCAACAGGATATCTTGATAAGATACCTTTGTCTTACTTTAAAAAAAAAAATCAAGGTTTATTACAAAACTTCTAGTTATTTTAGAAGCTTTTTTTCATTTCAAAACCTGAGCTTTTGGGTCAATTGACTGCATGTTTAGTACAAAGGTTTTTTGTTTTGTTTTTCAGTTTGGAGGGAGAAAGGAGACTAGGAATAGGATTGCCCTCTTCTCCCTCAGAAAAAGAAAGAATCTTTGAAACTTTTTTGAAATGCACAGGCCAGAAGGAATTTTAGACCAACAGGATAGCTTTTGAAAGTTAAATGTTAAAAAAACAAACAAACCCAAATTAACAAAAAAAAAAAAAAAAAGGAAAGTTAAATGTTGAATTGCTCATACATTTTAAATAAATTAGTTCTACATACTTTGCAATTTCATATATAAACTTTTTTATTCTACTATGAATTTGGAAATGCTCATTTGGGCTTTGTTAAATCCAGAATAAAAACAATTATATATATATATATATATATATATATATATATATATAACTCTAATTTCATATATATGTAAATACATATTTTGCAATTTTATGTATAAATTTTTAAAATTCTGCTATGAATGTGGAAATGCTCATTTGGACTTGGTTACATCCAGAATAAAAACAATTTCATATATATATTTCCATGTATATGAAATTAGAGTTTATACATATTTTGCAATTTCATGTATAATTTTTTTATTCTACTATGAATATGGAAATGCTCATTTGGGCAGAATAAAAAAAATTTTATATATTAGATATATTTAGAGCTTATTACAAAATGTCTGGTTTCTTTATAGTTTTATTTCTGATTCTTTGATTTTTGGAAGGTGTAGGAATTTGTTTTGCCTCACTATGAATATGTGTTCCAAACATTTTCTTTTTCTTTTTTTTTTCTTTTCTAATTTAGAATAGGGAAAGGAGGGGAATAGTAGAAGTGACTTGGGGCCAGGGTACAGTTGCTTCCTTTCCCCTAAAAAAAAAAAGAAAAGAAAAGAAAAGAAAGACATTGAAATATTTTTAACTGCTCAAAAAGAGTCACAGATAAACAGGACAGCTTTGAAAGTTCCAGATTTAATTAATTATATCTTTTTTGAAAGCTAGATCTATATATAAAGTTAATAATGTGCAACCTTCTTTTTCTATTTTCCTAGAAATGCTTGTTTTATTTTTTATTTATCCATTGAATTCGGAATAAAAAATCCCTCAAAGATTTTTTAAAATCAGCTAATTACAAAACTTCTAGTGATTCACTTCAAAACCTGTGATTTTCAGCCAGTGTGGGAATTTCTTTTACATATTTGTTGTCTGTGTGCTTCCATTTTCACATAACAAAAACTTTTACATCATGCTTTGTTTTTTAGAACTAGCATAGTGAATTAATCACAAATTACTTAAGGAGTACGCTTTTTTATATGCCAATTTAGATTTACTTTTGATGTATTTAAAAGAATATTAAATTTGGAGATCAGAAAACTTAATTTGAGAGAAAAATGATTATTTAGTCTACCACCTCATTTTGGATAGGTGGTTAAGTAAGTGGCAGTCAGGTTTTGAATCCAGAATCAGGATAAAGATTTTTCAGCAAGAACTAAGACTATATATATATATATATATATATATATATAAAAACTACTCAAACCCCATGAAAATCCTTTCTTTTGCTCTCCTGCCCCTCTGTAGTCTCAGATTTTTGAGCTTTGTTTCCCTGCTCTGAGACTGTATTATTGTTAGAGCTGGAAAGCAATTTGGAAATCATCTATGCAGAGCCCTCACATTTACAAATGAGGAAACTGAGGCCCCAAGAGGAGCAAAAGCTTCAATAAAAAAAATTAAAAACAAAACAAAATAGATGCATAGATAGTTTTCAACATTTACCCTAGCAAAACCTTGTGTTCCAATGTTTTTCTCCCTCTTTTTTTGCATAGTGATCCAATCCAAATCCTATCCTCTATCACCTTAGCCCAATCATTTCCCCTAATTTGGGCCCCAGTTTTTAGCTATATGTGTACCTTTTCTTTTCTTTATTGAAGATAATCAGGAAAACTTTTCTATGCATATTTTGTATATGTAGAGTAGAGAATGGAAGGCATTTTTAACAAGCAAGACAGCTTGGAAAATTCATTCTGAAGTGACTACATACTTGTTCAAAAGCCAACTGTATATAACTGATTTGCATTTTCACATAAAGTCCTAGAAACTCACATTGCATTTGGCGGTTATTTAGGTTCAGAGAAAAAAAATTAAATTGTAAACAAAGTAAAGCATTTTGCTATTTTTTTTTAAAAACTGATTTTCACTGGTAGCCAATATTATACTTGAATTCATAGTGACCAAAGTCTTATCCCTTCCCCTTTGGGAAGTTCAGTTTATTTAAAACAAAACAAAACAAAAAAACCAACTCCCTCTTTCTACCCCCCCCCAAAAAAAACCACTCCAACTCTGGTAGCCTTTGTTTTTAAAGGCTTTAAACCCTACCCAAACAGACTGAAAGTGCCAGTCTAGCTAAGCCTCTGGCCAATTTGCCTATTTTGGATGACCTATTGTCTGCTTCCTTTCTCTTGTTTCTAACTATTTAATCCTCCCCACCTTCCCTTTGTTGATTCTAGTTTCTCTCCCCTGAATTGGAATCCTAGGAGTAAGCACCTTATTAAACAGTTAAGCACTTCAGTAAACAAAAAATCTGGAGTCTAATCTTGGCCTTCAGACCTTGGATAAGTCATTTTCTCTGACTGTTGGAAGGAAAATGGCCGCTGTTACAGTGATTCTATTGTGGTTACTAGAGAATTGGGGTTTCTTGGACACCAGATTGTAGCCAACAGCCTCATGACTTCAGAACACAATCTCAACTCCCAGAGTTCAGGGGCTATTTGACCCGGGACAAAACTGTTTTCTTGATTTGAAGCCCAGAGAAGCTAAGAGAGAGAATCCTTGGCTAATGAATCCACCTCTTCTGTTTTATTTTCTAAAGAGGGTCCATATGGAGTCTTTGCTGGACGGGATGCTTCCCGGGGCCTTGCCACTTTCTGCCTGGATAAGGAAGCTTTGAAAGATGAGTATGATGATCTGTCAGACCTCAATGCTACTCAGCAGGAGACCTTGAAAGACTGGGAATCGCAGTTCACATGTAAGCTTTTTTATTGTTTGTTTTATTGTAGTAGTATTAAATTTCCATTAGTTGTGGGGATTCAAGAAAGTCCAGTGCCATTTTCTCCCAAGAGCTTGAAATTTAAGCATATTCTGATTGGCTTTTTAAATTGGGATAAAGTTCATGTCCTAGGGCGATTGCAGCTGTAATGACTCCTTTGCTGTGTTGAAATGCGGATATTTTTTCCCCAAGCTTATACCTGAAGGTATCACACACACTTAAAATTAGAGGGGAAAATGTCCCCCATGTAACTCTTGGTGTTCACTATGTCACATACAGGCTTCTAGATGAAGGTCTGGAAGGAGTCTAAGAAACCAGCTAGTCCAATCCCCTTGTTTTTCTGAAGGGGAAATTGAGGTCCAGAGAATCCACAAGTATTTATGAAGAGACTAATACTTAATGCTGGGAAATCAGAAACAAATAATGAAATGATCCCTACTCAAAATAATCTTGTATTCTAATGGGTCAAGATCATATAAAAATAGATGTTTTATTCATACATACACACACACACACACTCTTAACATTTCCTAGCTGTGTGACCCTGGGCAAGTCACTTAACCCCAATTGCCTCAGCAAAAAAAAAAAAAAAAAAAAAAAAAAAAAGCTATGGCTTTTATTCAATGCAATGAGGTTACAGTGAGAAAGACAAGCGATGGAGTCTCATGTGTGAAGAACAGAGAGAAGACCAGGATTTCAGGGTACAGGAGTAGGAATGCTATCTGGTGAAGCTAGAAAGAGAAGGTGGAATCAGATTGTCTTTGAACTTTCTCCTCTGATTTCAAGTAATTATCCTCACTGAAAAGAGGAAGCACATGATCAAATACAGTAAATATACACACACACACACACACACACACACATATATATATATATATATATATATATATATATATATATATATAATTGCTTATTATACTATATATTCTATTATTTATTCTATAATCATATTTAATATATTATTTATATATTTAATATATTTATATTATATATCCAATGTATATTTAATATAGTATATGTAATATTGATGTATTTTATATCCAATATATTTAATATATTTATTTTATATATATATATATATTTCAAATGTTTTGGAAGCCTTTTAATTGCTACATAAATGTTAGCTAATATGTACACCAGCTTGCTCTTGTAGAACTTGACATTTAAAGCAACCCAGGGTACCTTTATTTAAAAAATAGCAGCCCTGCAGTTTATGAATCTAATTGAACTTTACTCTTAAAAAATTAAACATAGAAAGAAAACCAGAAGCACTGTAGCCTAGTGGCTAGAGAGCCAGCCCTGGAATAATGTACTTGAAAAAGCACTAAGGATGGGAATAGAAAAGTGAGACCATTCCTGTTGTCAAGGATCCCCCATTCTCATGAGAGGCAGACAGCATTTATAAGAAGGAGCAGCTTCAGGACAAATAGAAAGGCCTAGTGGTCCTTCTGGTGGAGAAGCAAAAGAGCTAATGGTAATGGCTCATCTTTAATGTCACTTCTGTTGATAAAAACACATCCATCTCTGGTAGAGAACCATTTCACAGCACCAAGGACTTTGGTGATCAGCTTTCCTTTGCTGGTCTTCAGTAGTTGTGGGCAACAGTGGCAATTGACAGAATGCATCTCCACTGGGGTGGCTCCCCCGGATGATAATCCTGATGACAAGGAGTCGTCAGGCTAGGGAGGGCTACTGCAAGGGTTCTTGGGCTCATCTGCTCTAAAGTCAGATGGATCAGTAGTGATGAAGGGCCCCCTCAGTGATGGCTGTGGGGGCCGGGCTGGAAGCAACACCAGAGTTCCGGAGGGCACTGTGATCACCAGAGCTCTTGGGCGCTGAATCTATTACACAAATGAATTCTTATTTTATTTAACCATTCCCTTCTTGTGGAATATTTAGGCTGCTCTTAGGTTTTTGTTTTTGCCATCGTAAATCACAGCTATTAAGATCTTTGAAGTGATAACTTTTTTCCTTCTTGATAAGCTCCCCACAAAGAGCATGATTATTTTTGCAGCCTTTACGACATACTTTCAGATAGCTTTGCAGAAAGAGGCTGTGAGCTGATAAATCCGGCCACAAGGAATGAAGGAGTTTGCCATTTCTCCACAACTCCAACAGCATTGGGTTCCATTATTTTTGCCAATTTGATGGGTATAAGATGGTACTCTCAAAGTTGTTTTCATTCACATCTCTGATTATTAATGAAGTTAAGCATTGCATTAATAACCTGGGTTCCTGTTAAAAATTGCCTGTTTAAAATTGTCTATTTATGACCTTTGCTTTTAATCCACTGGTGACCAGAAGGTTCCACCTTCAAGTTTTAACAGTTCCTCAAACAGAAACTTTAAGGTTATGGAAATGCTGGATCCCTGGGCTTCTTCTGAGCAGCAGAAGACAAGATACTTGGGAGCAACAGATGGTGACCCTGGAGACAGAAGTCCCTGCTGCCTTCCCCTTCCCCTCAGGCCATTACTAGTGGCTTAGATGTAGGGGAGCAGTGGTGGGAAGAAAAATGGTCCTTGACCAGATTGGAATGGCACATTTTTACCCATGGGGGGATTTTTCTGGTACTCCAGTCAGTAGCTCTTCACCAGCTGGTATATCCAAGAACACCCCCCTCATCTTTATGTATTATTGTTTCTGAGGGGGGAGGATGAACATTACTTAACAGTTTCCCCGAATTGCCTTTTGGACACAAGCCTTTTTGTAAAGTGGGGACCACTGCTATGAGATACCCAACTCAGCACATTTCTGCGAGTTCAAGTTTAGTGGCCCCCCCAAAAAAAGATTATTTTGCTATGTTAAATCAGTGGATTGCTGTTTTACCTTCGTGGATATGTCCTATCAACTTATCCTTCCCAAACTAAGTCTATTCCACAGTATCGTGGACTCCCAATACTACTTCAAGCCAACATGTGTGACCCTTTTCAGAGCTCATTTCTATGGGCCAGCATGTTGCTTCTGAGCTGTTTCCTCTATACCAGGCACCCTAGAAACCTTCACTATGTTCCAAACATTCAGGGTAATTGTTTCACACAAAAACATCTCTGATTACCTGGTTAGACAGGTTGATCATTTCTTTCTCACCTTTGTTCCAAGAGAGAAGCAGTCTTCTTGGCCACTTATATTAATGTCATTAATCCTCGTCCAATTCTTCCGTTAAATCTTTTGAAACTACCTAGGACAAATCCTTGTAATCTCTTTGGCCCTCAGTTTTCTCTTCTCGATCGAGGCCTCCAAGAGCTTTTCCATTCTAGATATAGAATCCTATGATCCAAGAGGAAGGGGACATATTTGAAAGATGGGGAGGTAGGAAACGCTTGGACCCAAGTCTTCGATTCTAGGGTGACCAGGAAGATGGTGCAAGGGGGCATCTGGTGGGGAGGAACGGACAGAAATGAAAGGCCACTCAATGGCCTTCCTTGAAACTCTGGCCCTTGTCCTATGTTTCTTCCTACTCTCCTTGTTTCCTCTCCTTTCTGGTACTTTCCCCCTTCCTCCAACCCTTTGGGACCTTCTCTAAAGACCAGTTGTGTATTTTCTTCCTTCCAGTCAAGTATCACTACGTGGGCAAGCTGCTGAAGGAAGGGGAGGAGCCCACCGTCTACTCGGATGACGAAGGTCCCCAGGATGCCAGGGAGCGAAAGGATGACTAGAGGCTACGTGGATGAGATCTATTTTTGTATGTCCCAGCATCATTTGTAATATCCTCTCGTCTCAACCTAGTCAGCTTTAAGCCCAGCCTTAGCAAAGCTTTGGATGTGTTGTTAATTGTTTTTTAATCATATGAAACTCACTAGTTTACCTTGATCACTTTAGCCCCCTGTCTCTTAGACAATGCATGATAAACTTTAGAGAACCCCAAAGTAGAGCACTTACAGAAAGTGAGAAAAATGGTAATCCTGTTGTATTGTTATTGTTGTTGTTGTTATAATTGTTGAAACTCATAGCATATTGTAGACCGAAGAGCTTTTTTAGTGCCAGATGAGAAATTGCTCTTGAGGAGAGGTTGATACCAAAGCAATCAAAGGTACCCCATGTGAAACAACTGTACCCTTTCAGGCGTGTTCTTGAGGCCAGCAAACATCCCATTTTCCCATTAGACAGACTGCACGATTTCGGTTTTCTCTACCTCCAAAGCCAATCTGCAGTGTTACAAAGGCTTTAATGTTGCTCAGAGGTGGCCACCTAGGACCAGAATGAAGCTTCAAAGCTTGGCTCGCCTTTCACTGTGTTGTCATCCAGAGTGAAAGGGAATCCATGTGCAATGTTGTTAATTAACTCCTTAAGCTTCCTGTTTCTCTCCCTTTATTTTGGGCCATTTTAAAGAACTCTTAAGAACAGTTCTTAACATTCCCGTGTCCAACAGAAGAGAATGGGACAAGTCCTTTCTTCAGCAACAAGTTCATTTAGAAACAGCTTGTTAGTGGCTTTCTAGACTCTCCTGGGCAAACAGCTAATAAAATTCCCACTCATGAATACTCAACAAGATGGTTTCCCAAGCCCCGCTGCCAGGGCCCATGTTCTCAGTCCACTTCTTTCTCAGCCTGGGGAAAAAAAAAACAAAAAATACTCCCAATAAAAGAGGCCAATCTTGAAGGTAGATTTCCTTCCTCCTCTTTTAAACAGTAAGAAAAAAAAGTGGCTTTTTCTGTAGTTCAAGAAAAAAAAAGTTAATTTGGGGGATAGTCCCTCATCATTGGTCACTCATTCTCCACTTAGAAATGGTCACTCAGAAAACTCATTTTCAGATTTCAGATCTCCATTGTGTCTCAAAAGTACTCATTTCATTAATTCCAGGAAGAAAGATCAAGTCCATAGAGGTTCATCAAATTGAGGAGGAAAATTTAGGCAAGCTTTGGAGGTGGAGGGGAGCTTTTAAATATAATCTAGATTGTTAGGCTTTCATGAAGCAGTGAAGGAAAGTTTTTTTGGAGCTCCCATGAATGTTGAACTGAAGGCAATTGGAGGGATGGTACGCAGACCCTGAGCCCCTAAGAAACCCATGAGTTTTTTGGGGAAAAAAAAGTTTTTTGTTTTGTTTTTTTTTCTCCCCACACAATAAGGCCTCCAAGCATGTTGTGCCTGTGTGACTTTGGATCAGTCACTTCATCTCTTAATGCTGCAGGCAACCCTGTAACTATCAATTGCAGAGAAGGTATAGAGGGGGTTTCCTTATCCGGGAAGTTCCCGATACCAAAGGAATCATAGATCCCATTTTGGATATTCCTTTTCTAAATTCAGTGCCACAATTCCCTGAAGCAGGAAGCGAGCCCAAGTGTTCCGGCCAGGGCTCCACAATATCTGCCTCTATGGTGCATTCTCCTAAAATGCTGCCATCTTCTAGGTACTGGTGGGCATCTATCCGTCCAGTGGAGACCTCCCTCCATGGATTAACCTTTTCCTCTTCAGTTTATTGCCCATATTCACAAAGCCCTCGTCCTCTCAGGTGTCAGACGTGAAGGAATTGGATTGTCATTTTGGAAACCATTGTGTCAGATCAAACTTGATTCTATAGTATCATCTGCAGAGTGAATGAATTGGATGTTCTGGGGAAAAAATATCATTTCTCTTTCAGTGCCTTTTGGTCAAGGGTACCCTTAGACTGGATATAAGGAGGTTGGTTCATGCTTTTAGGAGTCCCAGAAAAAATTCTTACCCAAGGTCTCCCCTGTGAGTGAGGCAGAACTGGGACTCCAGCCCCACCAGTCTTTCAAGCCCCAGTCGTCTGGTCTTTGCTCTGTAGGTAGTAGACACATACCTTTCTGTTCATTACCCATGAGTAAGCACACACCACTAACCAGGATTTTAAAAGACACTCTTTAGAAGATACTGCTAGTTCTTTGATCACAGAAAAAGTACAGCCACTGAAAAAAAAATAAGAAAAAAAAAAAAAAACCAGGTGTGGGGAGAAAAAAAAAAGTTCTGGGAACAAAAGGCCTCTGGGAAAACGCACCACTGTACAAAGGCTGATCAGCCCACTTGGGGGGAGGAAATTTAGTGGAGGTCTCCAAGCTGATCAAATCACAGGTGTGGACACAAAGCACACACCTGAAGAGTGGGGAAGGGGCACTTGTTAAGTATTGCATGAGTAGCTTCAAATGACCGAAGCAAGCTGTTTTCTTAAAGCCATTTACTTTGTCAACTATGTGTAATGGTTTTACCTCAAATCAGAATGAAGTGCTATTGTCATCTAAATAAAGTGGCTTGATGTGGTACTACAGCTCTTCAAACGGTGTTCTGTGTCTTTTTTTTACATTAACACTAAACTAAAGATGCCCTGGACATCCTTCTCAGTCTGGGGAAGCTTGTGGCCCCCTTCGCACAAATAACATTTGTAAATATTCGAATGAAAATAAAGATGACATCCCTCCATGTCCACAGACCCCATGACAACATCCATGGTTAAGAATATAGAGTTTAGGCCTTTTTACAGAGGAAGAAACTGAGCCACAGAAAAAATGACTTGCCCAAGGTCACAAAAAAAGATAGAAGGGACCTCTGAGGCCATCTAGACATGAGCCCTTAATTCTTTGGGGACAAGGAGCAAATCTTGGGCAGTTTCTCTAGAGAAAGAATACACAATTGGAGGATGTTAAACCTCAGTTCAGGGTTGGTGAAAAGAAAGAATATTTTTCCCATCAAGATTTGCAGACCCCCTGCAAGTAAACCCCAGGATAAGAACCCCTGCTCTAGCCCAACCCTCTCATTTTGCAGAAGAAATGAGCCCCCAGAGAGAGAGAGAGATAAGCTTGCCCCTAAGGTTACATACAAGTTCCTGGGGCTAGAAGGGACCTCTTGAAGCCTTGTAGTTCAATCCCCTCTTTTTTTTTTTTTTTTTTTTTTTTTTTTTACAGAGAAAGGAACTGAGTCACAGGAAAAATGACTTCCCTAAAGTCACACAAAAGCTCCCAGCTCTAGAGCTAGAAAGGATCTCAGAACTTTTATCAGTCCCCTCTTTGCATAGAAACAAATTGAAACACAGGAAAGATTACTCCCCCAAAGAGACACAAAGCTAGCTCAAGAGCTAGAAGGGACCTATGAGACTTTTTAGTTCAATCCTTTGTCTTTACACAGAAGGAAACTGAGACACAGGAAAAATTACTTCCTAAAAAGACACAAAAACTCTTAGCTCAAGAGCTAGAAAGGACCTTTTAGTTCAATCCCCTCTTTTTACAGAAGAGAAAATTGACACAGGAAAAATTACCTGTGCAAGACACAAAAGCTCCTAGCTCTAGAGTAGATCTCTAATTCCTTTTAGTTCAGTCCCCTCTTTTTACAGAGAAAGTAACTGAGTCACAGGAAAAATGACTTCCCTAAAGTGACACAAAAGCTCCCAGCTCTAGAGCTAGAAAGGATCTCTCAGAACTTTTATCAGTCCCTTCTTTGCATAGAAACAAATTGAAACACAGGAAAGATTACTCCCCCAAAGAGACACAAAGCTAGCTCAAGAGCGAGAAGGGACTTTTTAGTTCAATCTCTTGTTTTAACAGGGGGAGAAATTGAGGCCCAGAAAAATTACTTACATAAAGTCACCCAGTAGCTTCTAGCTTTAGACCTACAATGGACCTCTGAGACCTTTTAGTTCAATCTCTTCATTTACAGAAAAAAACTGAGACACTGGAAAAACTTCCTCAGTTACACAAAAGCTCCTAGCTCTGGGGCTAGAAGGGACCTCTGAGGCTTTTTAGTTCAATACCTTCTTTTTAAAAGAAAGTGAGACACGAAAAATTACTTGTCCAAGCTCCCAGCTCTATAACTAGAAAGGATCTCTCACACCTTTTATATCAATCCCCTCTTTTTGCATAGAAACAAACTGAAACAGGGAAAATTACTTGCCCAAAGAAACACAAAAACTCAGCCCTAGACCTAGAAGGGACCTCGGAGGCCTTTTAGTTCAATCCTCTCTTTTAACAGGGAGAGAAATTGAGGCCCAGGAAAAATTACTTACACAACTTCACCCCAAAGCTTCTACCTAGCTCTAGATTTCCAGGGACCTCTGAGTAGTTAAACTTAAATCCCCTATTTTTACAGAAGAGGAAACTGAGACAAGGGAAGAATGACTTGCCCAAAATTCAAATGTCTCTTTTTACAGAAGAGAAAACTGAGACAAGAAAAATGACTTTCCCAAAGTCACACAAAAGCTCCTAGCTCCAGAGTAGAATAGACCTCTAATTCCTTTTAGTTCAGTCCCCTCTTTTTACAGAGAAAGGAACTGTGTCACAGGGAAAAGTACTTACCCAAAGTCACACAAAACCTTCTTACTCTACAGCTACAAGAGACATTTAAGACCTTTTAGTTCAATCCCCTCTTTTTACAGAGGTAACAACTGAGTCACAGGAAAAATTGCTTAACCAAAGTCACCCTAAAGCTCCTAGCTCTAGAGCTACAAGGAACCTTCTGAGGCCTTTTAGAGCAATATCTTCTTTTTACAGAGAAAAAAACCGAACCACAAGAAAAATGACTTACACAAAGTCACACAAAAGCTCCTAGCCCTAAAGCTAGAAAGGACCTATGGGGCTTTTTTGTTCAATCTACTCTTTTTACAGAGAAGACTGAGACCCAGGAAAAATGACTTCCCCAAAGTCACACAAAAGCTCCTCATTCCAGAGCTAAAAGACATCTCTAATTCCATTTAGTTCAGTCCTCTCTTTTTAAAGAGAAAGGAACTGAGTCACAGGAAAAAGTACTTACACAAAGTCACACAAAAGCTCCTCATTCCAGAGCTAAAAGACATCTCTAATTCCATTTAGTTCAGTCCTCTCTTTTTAAAGAGAAAGGAACTGAGTCACAGGAAAAAGTACTTACACAAAGTCACACAAAAGCTCCTAGCTTTAGTTTCAAGGGACCTCGGAGGAGTTTCAGTTCAAATCCCTCTTTTTTACTAAAAAAATAAATAAATTGAGGCACAGAAAAAATTACTTACACAAAGTCAGCCAGAAGCTCCCTAGCTCTAGAGCAACAAGGGACTTTTCAGAAAATTTAGTTCAATCATGTCTTTTTTTCCAAAAATAAAAAGAAAGAAAAAATGAAATTGAGGCAAAGGAAAAATTACTTACCCAAAGTCACACAGAGGCTCCTAGCTATTGACTTTGAAGAGATCTCTGAGGAGTTCTACTTAAATCCTCTCTTTTTACAGAGAAGGAAACTGAGACACAGGAAAATTACTGAGGCTTTTTACTTCAATCCTCTCTCTTTACTGAAGAGAAAGTGAGACACAAGAAAAATTACTTGTCCAAGGTCAAACAAAAGCTCCTGGCTCCAGAGCTAGAAGGGACTTCTAATTCTTTTTAGTTCAGTCCCTTCTTTTTACAGAGAAAGGAACTGAGTCAGAGGAAAAAGTACTTACCCAAAGCCACACAAAAGCTCCTTACTCTACAGCCACAAGGGACCTTTAAGACCTTTTAGTTCAATCTCCTCTTTTTACAGAGGAAACAACTGAGTCACAGAAAAAATTACTTAACCAAAGTCACCCAAAAGCTCCTAGCTTTAGAGCTACAAGGGACTTCTGAGGCCTTTTAGAGCAAGACCTTCTTTTTACAGAGGAGGAAACTGAGATGCAGGAAAAACGATTCCCCAGTGTTCAATCCCCTCTTTTTACAGAGAAAAAAACTGAACCGTAAGAAAAATAACTTACAGAAAGTCACACAAAAGCTCCTCCCTTTAGAGTTTGAAGGGACTTCTGAGGACTTTCAGTTCAAACCCCTCTTTTTTACAAAAAAACAAAAATAAATAAATTGAGGCTCAGGAAAAATTACACAAAGTCACCCAGTAGCTCCCTGACTCTAGAGCCACAAGGGACTTCTGAGGCCTTTTACAGCAAGACCTTTTTTTTTTTTTTAAACAGGAGCAAGCAGACACAGGAAAAACGATTCCCCAGTGTTCAATCACCTCTTTTTACAGAGAAAAAAGCTGAGCCATAGGGAAAATGACTTGCCCAAAGTCACATAGAAGCTCCATAGCTCTAGAGTTCCAGGGACCTCTAAGGAGTTCTACTTAAATCCCCTCTTATTACAGACAAAGAAACTGAGACTCAGGAAAAATGACTTGCTCAATGTAACTCCTAGATCTAAAGCTACAAGGGACCTCGGAGACTTTGTAGTTTAATCCCCTATTTTCACAAAGGTGGAAACTGAGACACAGGAAAAAATGACTTGCCCAAAGTTCAACCCCCCCTTTTTTTTTTTTACATAGAAAGAAACTGAGCCATAATTAAAATGCCTTATTTAAAGTCACACAAAAGATCCTAGCTTTAGGAACCTTCTAAGACCTTTTAGTACCATTCCCCTCTTTTTACAGAAAAGGAAACAGAGGCACAGGAAAAATTACTTGTCCAAGATCAAACAAAAGCTCCTGGATCCAGAACTAGAAGGGACCTGTGAGGTCTTTTAGTTCAGGCCCCTCTTTTTACAGAGAAAATAACAGAGTCACAGGAAAAATTACTTCCCTAAATTCACACAAAAGCTCTTAGCTCTAGGGCTACAATGGACCTCTGAGGCCTTTTAGTTCAATCTCCTCTTTTAACAGAGAAAGTAACTGAGTCACAGGAAAATTACTTCCCCAAATCACACAAAAGCTTTTAGCTCTAGGGCTAGAAGGGACCTCTGAGGCCATCTAGACCACGAACCCTTAATTCTTTGGGGACAAGGAGCAAATCTTGGGCAGTTTCTCTAGAGAAAGAATACACAATTGGAGGATGTTAAACCTCAGTTCAGGGTTGGTGAAAAGAAAGAATATTTTTCCCATCAAGATTTGCAGACCCCCTGCCAGTAAACCCCAGGTTAAGAACCCCTGCTATTGCCCAACCCCCTAGTTTTGCAGAATAAATGAGCCCCAGAGAGAGAGACAAGCTTGCCCTAAGGTCACATACAAGTTCCTGGGGCTAGAAGGAACCTCTGAGGTTCAGTCCCTCTTTTTACAGAGAAAGGAACTGAGTCACAGGAAAGATACTTACCCAAAGTCACACACAAAAGAAGTCACACAAAAGCTCCCAGCTCTAGAGCTAGAAAGGATCTCTCAGACCTTTTATATCAGTCCCCTCTTTTTGCATAGAAATAAACTGAAACAGAGGAAAGATTATCCTCCCAAAGTCACACAAAGCTAGCTCAACAGCCAGAGGGGAGCTACAAGGCCTTTTGGTTCAATCCTTTGTTTTTACAGGGAATGAAACTGAGACACAGCAAAAGTTACTTGCTAAAAAGACACAGAAAAACCAGCTCAAGAGCTAGAAGAGACCTTTTAGTTCAATCTCCTGTTTTAACAGGGGGAGAAATTGAGGCCCAGGAAAAATTACTTACACAAAGTCACCCCAAAGCTCCTTCCTAGCTCTAGATTTCCAGGGACCTCTGAGTAGTTAAACTTAAATCCCCTATTTTTACAGAGGAGGAAACTGAGACAAGGGAAGAATGACTTGCCCAAAATTCAAACGTCTCTTTTTACAGAAGAGAAAACTGAGTCAGAGGAAAATTAACTTGCCCAAAGTCACACAAACGCTCCTAGCCCTAGAACTAGCAGTGACCTCTGAGTACTTAGTTCAATCCCCTGGAAACTGAGATACAAGAAAAATTACTGCTAAAAAAGACACAGAAAAACTAGCTCAAAAGCTAGAAGAGACCATTTAGTTCAATCTCCTATTTTAACAGGGGGAGAAATTGAGGCCCAGGAAAAATTATTTCTACAAAGTCACACAAAAGCTCCTAGCTCCAGAGTAGAATAGACCTCTAATTCCTTTTAGTTCAGTCCCCTCTTTTTTCAGAGAAAGGAACTGAGTCACAGGGAAAAGTACTTACCCAAAGTCACACAAAAGATCCTAGCTCTAGAGTTTGAAAGGGCCTCCAAGGAGTTTAACTCCAATCCCCTCTTTTTTACAAAGAAAAATTGAGGTACAAGAAAAATTCATTACCCAAAGTCACGCAGAAGCTCCCTAGCACTAGAATTCCAGGGACATCTAAGGAGTTCTACTTAAATCCCCTCTTTTTACAGACAAGGAAACTGAGACTCAGGAAAAATTACTTGTAACACAAAAACTCCTACATCTAGAGCTACAAGGGACTTCAGAGACTTTGTAGTTCAATCCCCTGTGTTCACAGAGCTGGAAATTGAGACACAGGAAAAATGACTTGCTCAAAGTTCAACTCCCCCCCCTGTGCCTTTTTTTTTTTTTTACAGAGAAAGAAACTGAGCCATAACTAAAATACCTTGCTTAAAGTCACACAAAAGATCCTAGCTCTAAATCTAGAAGGAACCTCTAAGAACTTTTAGTTCCATCCCCTCTTTTTATAGAAAAGGAAACAGAGGCCCAGGAAAAATTACTTGCACAAAGTCACCCAGTAGCTCTTAGCTCTAGAGCTACAAGGGACCTCTGAGGCCTTTTAGTGCAATACCTTCTTTTGTTCAGAGAAGGAAACTGAGACACTGGAAAAATGATTTGCCCAAAATTCAAACCGCTCTTTTTACAGAGAAAAAACTGAGTCAGAGGAAAATTAACTTGCCCAAAGTCACACAAAAGCTCCTAGCCCTAGAATTAGAAGGGACCTCTGAGGAGTTTCAGTTCAATCCCTTCTATTTAAAAAAAAAAATAGAGTCACAGGAAAAATTACTTACACAAAGTCAGCCAGAAGCTCCCTAGTTCTAGAGCTACAAGGGACTTTTCAGAAATTTTACTTCAATTATGTCTTTTTTTACAAAAAAGAAAAAGAAAGAAAAAATGAAATTGAGGCAAAGGAAAAATTACTTACTCAAAGCCACACAGAGGCTCCTAGCTCTTGAGTTCGAAGGGATCTCTGAGGAGTTCTACTTAAATCCTCTTTTTACAGAGAAGGAAACTGAGATACCGGAATAATTACTGAGGATTTTTAGTTCAATCCCATCTCTTTACTGAAGAGAAAGTGAAACACAAGAAAAATTACTTGTCCAAGGTCAAACAAAAGCTCCTGGCTCCAGAGCTAGAAGAGACCTGTGAGGTCTTTTCATTCAGTCCCCTCTTTTTACAGAGAAAGAAACTGAGTCACAGGAAAAATGACTTCCCTAGAGTCACACAAAAGCTCCCAGCTCTAGAGCTAGTAAGGATCTCTCACACTTTTTATATCAATCCCCTCTTTTTGCATAGAAACAAACTGAAACACAGGAAAAATTACTTGTCCAAAGACACACAAAATTCCTTGCTCAAGAGCTACAAGGGACCTCTGAGACCTTTTAGTGCAATCCTCTCTTTTAACAGGGGGAGAAATTGAGGCCCAGGAAAAATTACTTACATAAAGTCACCCAGTAACTCTTAGCTGAGGCCTTTTAGAACACCTTCTTTTTAAACAGGAGCAAACGGAGACGCAAGAAAAACAATTCCCCAGTGTTCAATCCCCTCTTTTTACAGAGAAAGAAACTGAACCACAGAAAAAATGACTTACACAAAGTCACACAAAACCTCCTAGCTCCAGAGCTAGAAGAGACCTCTAATTCCTTTTAGTTCAGTCCCCTCTTTTTTCAGAGAAAGGTACTGAGTCACAGTTCCTTTCCTAAATATAGGAAAAAGTACTTATACAAAGCCACACAAAACTCCTAGCTTTATAGTTGGAAGAGGCCTCTGAGGAGTTTTACTTAAATCCCTTCTTTTCACAGACAAGGAAATTGAGACTCAGGAAAAATTACTTGCTCAAAGTAACACAAAAACTCCTAGATCTAGAGCTACAAGGGACCTCGGAGACTTTGTAGTTCAATCCCGTTTTCACAGAGCTGGTAACTGAGACACAGGAAAAATGATTTGCCCAAAGTTCAAACCCTCCCCCCCCTTTTTTTTTTTACAGAGAAAGAAACTGAGTCATAATTAAAATACCTTGCTTAAAGTCACACAAAAGCTCCTAGCTCTAGAGCTACAAGAGACCTCTGAGGCCATTTAGTGCATTCCTTCTTTTTACAAAAGAGGAAACTGAGACACAGGGAAAATGATAGACTTGCCCAAAATTCAAAACCTTCTTTTTACAGAGAAAAAACTGAGTCAGAGGAAAGTTAACTTGCCCAAAGTCACACAAAAGCTCCTAGCCCTAGAATTAGAAGGGACCTCTGAGGAGTTTCAGTTCAATCCCCTCTTTTTACAAAAGAGAAAATTGAGACAAGAAAAATTACCTGCCCAAGATCACAAAAGCTCCTAGCTCCAGAGCTAGAAGAGACCTCTAATTCATTTTCGTTCAGTCCCCTCTTTTTACAGAGAAAGGAACTGAGTCAGAGGAAATAGTACTTCCCTGAAGTCACACAAAAGCTCCCAGCTCTAGAGCTAGAAAGGATCTCTCACACCTTTTATATCAATCCCCTCTTTTTGCATAGAAACAAACTGAAACACAGGAAAAATTGCCCAAAGACACACAAAAACTCCTAGCCCTAGAGCTACAACGGACCTCTGAGGCTTTTTAGTGCAATCCTCTCTTTTAACAGGGGGAGAGATTGAGGCCAGGAAAAATTACTTACACAGTCAGTCACTCAGTAGCTCCTAGCTCTAGAACTACAAGGGGCCTCTGAGGCCTTTTAGTGCAATACCTTCTTTTTACAGAGGAGGAAACTGAGTCCCTGGAAAAATGACTTGCCCAAAATTCAAACACCTCTTTTTACAGAAGAGAAAACTGAGTCAGAGGCAAATTAACTTGCCCAAATGTGAAGTTCTGTTGTCTCTTCAATTATAATCCTTCTTTAGGGAAGTAAAAAATTGGGAAAATATTTTTAAAAGTAAAGGTTCTGACAAAGGTCTCATTTCCAAAATATATAGAGAACTGACCCTAATTTATAGGAAACCAAACCATTCTCCAATTGATAAATGGTCAAGGGATATGAACAGACAATTCTCAGATGATGAAATTGAAACTATTTCCACTCATATGAAAGAGTGTTCCAAATCACTACTGATCAGAGAAATGCAAATTAAGACAACTCTGAGATACCACTACACACCTGTCAGATTGGCTAAGATAACAGGAACAAATAATGATGAATGTTGGAGGGGATGTGGGGAAACTGGGACACTGATGCATTGTTGGTGGAGTTGTGAAAGAATCCAGCCATTCTGGAGAGCAATCTGGAATTATGCCCAAAAAGTTATCAAACTGTGCATACCCTTTGACCCAGCAGTGCTGTTATTGGGCTTATATCCCAAAGAAATACTAAAGAGCGGAAAGGGACCTGTATGTGCCAAAATGTTTGTGGCAGCTCTTTTCGTAGTGGCTAGAAACTGGAAAATGAATGGACGCCCATCAATTGGAGAATGGCTGGGTAAATTGTGGTATATGAAGGTTATGGAATATTATTGCTCTGTAAGAAATGACCAGCAGGAGGATTTCAGAGAGGCTTGGAGAGACTTACATCAACTGATGCTGAGTGAACTGAGCAGAACCAGAAGATCACTGTACACTTCAACAATGATACTGTACAAGGATGTATGCTGATGGAAGTGGATTTCTTCAACATAGAGAAGAGCTAATCCAATTCCAATTGATCAATGACGGACAGAACCAGCTACATCCAGAAAAGGAACACTGGGAAATGAGTGTAAACTGTTATTTTTACCTTCTGAATCCAATTCTTCCTGTGCAACAAGAAATTCGGTTCTACACACATATATTGTATCTAGAATATACTGTAATATATTTAACATATATAAGACTGCTTGCCATCTGGGGGAGGGGGTTGGGAGACGAAGGGAAAAAATCTGAACAGAAGTAAGTGCAAGGGATAATGTTGTAAAAAATTACCCATGCATATGTACTGTCAAAAAAAAAGTTATAATTATAAAATAAAATAAAAATTAAATTAAAAAAAATAGAGTCACAGGAAAAATTACTTACACAAAGTCAGCCAGAAGCTCCCTAGTTCTAGAGCTACAAGGGACTTTTCAGAAATTTTACTTCAATTATGTCTTTTTTTACAAAAAATAAAAAGAAAGAAAAAATGAAATTGAGGCAAAGGAAAAATTACTTACCCAAAGTCACTCAGAGGCTCCTAGCTCTTGAGTTTGAAGGGATCTCTGAGGAGTGCTAGTTAAATCCTCTCTTTTTACAGAGAAGGAAACAGACACAGGAAAAGCTACTGAAGCTTTTTAGTTCAATCCTCTCTCTTTACTGAAGAGAAAGTGAGACACAAGAAAAATTACTTGTCCAAGGTCAAACAAAAGCTCCTGGCTCCAGAGCTAGAAGGGATCTCCAAGGCCTTTTAGTTCAATCCTCTCTTTTTACAAAGAAGGAAAATGAGACACAGCAAAGATGATTTCCCCAAATCACACAAAAGCTCTAGGGCTAGAAGGGACCTCTGAGGCCATCTTGGCCAGGAGCTCCTAACCCTTTGGGGGCATGGACCCCTTGGGCAGTCAGTCCGGAGAAGGAATACACCAGTAGAGTTCAGGGCTGCTGAAAATAAAGGATATTTCCCCCATCCAGATTTGTGGACCCCCTGCCATCTGACCCTGGGCCCCCTACCAGTAGACCCCAGGTGAAGAACCTCTGCTCTGTCCAACCCCCTCATTTTGCACAAGAAGTAGTGAGCCCCAGAGAGGGGGACAGGCTGGGCCAAGGGCACATACAGGCTCCTGGGGCTGGAGCTGGAAGGGACCTCAGGGCCTATGGAGGCCCCTCTCCCCCCTTTAATAATGAGGAGGCCGGGGACCCCTGAATTATACAATGTGCCCAGTGGGCCCCAAAGGAGTCCCCTCCGATGGGCTGAGAGCCAGAGCCCATGAGAAAAAGGAGAATGCCTGCTTTGGGCAGGTGACGGACTGTGGCAGGTGGGAGGGCAAAAAAAAGCACCCGGGAGGTCAAGCAGCTTGCTCAAGGCCACACGGCAGGCAGTGGAAGAGCGGGGTTAGAACTCCGGGTCCTACTGGCACTGGAAGCCAGCTCTCTTACCACTAGACCATGCCGCCTCCCACTGAAGCAGGCACCAGACTGGCCTTTACTGCCGAGGCTGCTGATGCTGCTGATCATCTCAGCCTGTGATTTGCTGAAAATGACATCAAGCCTCCCAGACCAGGGCTGGAGGGACCCGGGCAGGCGGCAAGGAGGCCTCGGATCCTTAACTCTTGCTGTGCCAATGGAGCCTGGCACACGGGCCGCCCGACCCGGAAACCCTCGAGGGCCACAAGCCAAGGGCTGCCTGTACCTGGGGATGATGGAGTGGAAAGCACAAGGTGTTCCCTTTGTTTCTCCCTCAGAGTCACGGTCCTCCCGGGTCTCTTAAGAGTCCCTGCTTCATAGGAACCAGCACCAAGACTCTACCCCTCTGCTGGTCAGATGCCATTTTGGACACCTGATCTTGTGCTCCCCAATATATCATAAACTGTCTCTCACGAAAGCTTTCTGACAAGAAGGAAAGAGACACTCTCCCACCCCTCTGCCCTTGTTGTATTGAATGAAATACATGTTAACAGTCCAGAAAATAATATGGTAATCTTTATATTTTATTGAGGAAGATAAGGAGTCATATAAACACAATGTCTTGCCATGATAATGTTGGAATTGAAATGTTCCGAGCAATATAGAATACATCATGGAACTGGATTCTCAGACCTCAATCAACTTTGACGGACGTCTTCCTTTTCGTGTTCCAGAATGCCTTTCTCCTAGTGAATTCTGATTGGAGGGGGAAAGCCCTTAGGTTTAAAACCAGTAGTTGAAGAGTTTCCCACACACATATCATACAAAGGAAGGATCCTTCAAATGACCTAATATTTGTGATACAATCTCTTACATGGGAAGAGTTCAGTTTGCTCCTTTTATATGTAAACAGAACTGGCAGCTGGGAGGGGAAAAAAACTTCTCAAAAAACTTGATCCCCACGTAGCCAGATTCCAGGCCTTCAGAAATGGGTTTGTGTCACTAGTTTACTGTGACTAGGTATTACTTGATGCTAAAAAAATGGATTTAAATATTCTCAGAGCCAACAAATTCTTAAAGTCCATTTATGTAAACAACTTTAAAAGGTGAGAATATTTGCAATCAGCAAGTGTTAATGAGCTCAAGGTAATTTTTTCCTTAGTGCCTTCACCCAGTGGTTGAGAGGCAATTTTCTTCTACCTTGTATTGTGTGCAGACTTTAACTACAAGTCTTTTTTTCCAGTATTCTTGGTTACATTCTGTAAAAAAAACAAAAAACAGGGCACTGAGAAAATGTTAACAATTTATATAATGGATCAAAAAGGTGGCAGGAGCCATGCAATCACTGGACTTCAAAGCCAATCAGTTCTAGCATTATGTCAACTCAGAGAAGTGATTTCTCCTCTCAAGGCCCATTTCCTCATCCTTAAACCCAAATTTATGATTAGATGTCTAAATTCAACCTTGGCCAGATCCCAATCCTTTTCTTTTCCTGTGAAATGATGGAGGTGGTAAGAGATGACCTTGGAAGTCCCTCCCATCTGGAAATCTATGATCCTCAGACTCAAGGTCCCTCTCAGCCTGAAAATGTTGAAGTAAATTACCATGAAAAAAAAACATTCAGAATCGCACTTGGTTTAAAAGCAAGGAAAACACAAACCTACTAATATTTTTTTATTATATTTTATTTTTTTTTCAATTAACAAGCAATTTTATCACCTTCCCCTCCCACCCCAACCAAAAGAATAACAAAAAATTCCTGTAACAAATATGCATAGTCAAGCAAAACAAATTCCCATATGAAGCCCAAAAATATTGTAACAGTTGGATCAATGTCCCTTACAAGTTCCCCAACCTAGGATTCTTTAACAGATTTAATACACTTCTACTACTTTGCAGGGAACCAGCAGGAACACATGTGGAAGTGTTTCATAAACGCTATTATCACCCAGAAGTTAGCTTTTACAATTTCACTTGCTCCATTGGGGGGAAGGTATGATGGAATGGAAAGGGGCTGGACTTGAAGTCAGGATAAATCTGGGTCCAAATCCCTTAAAGGGATTTCACTAGCTGTGGCTCTGGGCATATCATTTCTCTCTGAGCCTCTGTTTCCCCATTGAAAAAAGCGAGACAGTTGGATTCAATGGCCTCTGAGACCTCTTCCGAGCACAAAATCCGATTGGCTGATCACCACCCTTTTCTGACAGCACCATGGTCGGAAGGTCTTGGAAATCATAGACCTCAGGTTAAGGAGCACATGTAAACAAATCTACATGGACCAAGATTATGCAAGGCCTAAGACAGGTAGGTACACTTCCTCAGCCAACTAGGCCATTCGTAATTATGCAAATTTGCTCCTTCCTCTCCAACCAAGTCCTTTGGCTACTTCATGATTTCAACCCATCATGGGTTGAAAGGATAAAGTGACAGATCTAAAGCTTTGGGTGCCTAAGCACAAAAGAAGGGGATATTTAATAAATCCTTAAAAGAATGGGGAAAAACTCAAGAACTTACTATGTACAAAGCACTTGTTGATTGACAACTCGTGGGATTTTTATAACTGGTAAAATTATTCATTCCTATTATAGATGTGAACCTCTGTAAGACATCACGTTAACAATGTATTAGAAATAGCCATAAAAAAGGTGCTACAAATACATTCTGGTTTTTCCATCAGCACCCAGAGGTCACTTTTTTTTTTCCTACCTGAGAAATTTGAGACGTGCAAAGCAAACTAAACACACGCCGACCCTATGGCGCTAAAGCTTTCAGCATCTTTCCTAAACGGTCACCATTATGACAGTCACATATTTAAGAGGTCAAACAGAAAAGCTAATATGGTGGTAATTCATTAGTACAAGAGGCAGAAGGTTGAGCAATTGATTAACACTACCCAGAGGGTTTCCTAACCCACCATTAAGATTTAAAGATAGTGAGAAAATCAACTGACAGTATTCCTAAGTTTCCCACCTCACTTTTGTGGAGCCATCAGATTTCTAAAGTACAGAATGTCATGGAGTGAACCTTGTTTTGGTTTTTCACTCTGTGCATTCTAAATAGTTGACCTCAAACATAAGATAGAGGGAAGAGGAAGGAGCAGAATGGAGCAAGTACACAAACACAAAACCAGTATTTTTACTTCTGGCTGGGCCCCACAAGTGCTTACAAATGGGGGGGTGTGTGTGTAAAAGAATGGGGGGAGGGAGGAAATGCTACAAATGAATACCTTAGCACCAATTCCATGATATTAAATCACTAGGCAAAATGCCAAGGACTTCATGGGTGGGGTTTCATTGGAATGCCCTCCAACACAGCAGATCACTTCTCTGTAAGTTAAGAGAGAAGTAGGAGAGAGTCGCCGACCTGGGGGCTCAAGAGTTGACTTAAATGACTAGCCCTTGGTCATACAGCTAGTAAGGGGCAGAGGCCATATTTGAACCACCCAAGCTTTCCAGATTTCAGGTCCAGCATTTTTATCTTATCTTATCCTTGTTGTGCTACACCTAGACTAAACTCCTTTTATACATATGCTACATTCAGAAAGAATGTAAGCTCTTCATTTCGGTCTGTATACCTAACACCAATACTCTGAAGCACATGGCCCAGCTTAAAAAATGTTTGTTGTTTGATTGCTATGGCAATTAAAGTTTCATTTCAGAAGCATTCAGTAGCAAATCTTTTTATACCCATAAACTTTGTATAGAAAAATACTCTGAACCAGATGACCAAAGAAACAGCATATTATCACAATAAATGTAGCTGTTACAAGCTCTTTAGCGCAACTGTACAAAAGATTGTAAATAAAAGCAGAAGCCAAAGAGGGTAGGTTTTCAACACTAATTCACACAAAGTCCCTTGACAAAAGACAAGCTGTATGAACTTTCCAAGGTATTATGAAAAATAGTAACTCCGTCTGAATGTTAGCAGTCATTCCTGAGCCTAGGAGAACATGGAAAGGCACTCAATACACAGGAGGGATTTGAAAATTTGACAACAGATCACATCCAGTTTGCTGAGTCATTCAACAAAAAGCCAAATTGTACATGAAGAGCAGCACATTTTTCTCATCACAATCTTATTCACCTTAACACGATAAGCACGTACGTACAATTACAACATATTCTCGGTTGAGTCCTTGTTGAGTCACGTAACTATACACTTAAATATTTTAAACCACCACCATGTGGTTCTTAATGCAGAAAAGTTAGGGTATTTGGTAGTTTTGAAGGATTTCATCCATGAGGTACCAGACATTAAACAGGCCACTCCAGAGATGAGGATCCATCCTCATTTCCACCACCCATCTCCCCATCAAATCCCCAGAGAAATCCCGGCCCAAGAGTCGGTCAAATTTTGGGCTTCAAACCGTTCAGGCTACTAGGGGGAAAGATGGGATCCTCAGATGCCTCAATTTAACCAAGTCAGCAGATGTTTCTTAAGCCTCCGCCACATACAAGGCTTCATACACGAGGCTACTGAAATGAGGCAGACCTTGCTCTTAGGGAGCGTGCAGCAAAATTGGCTGGGGGGATTTTACACACGGGAACACAATCTAATTGGCTGGGGTGGGAGGTCAAAGCACATAGAAGTCTTATTGGGTAGATAGGATGGGAGCACATATACACAATCTCATTGGCTGGAGGGGGAGCACTTTTAGAGAAATAATTATGATACAAGAGAGAATGTAGAAATTCAGGTAATGTGCTCTTATAGAAATTCATCAGAATTTCCAATCAGGCCTATTTTAAAGATAAGCCAACCTTTTCAAACCTGGCTTGCTATGACTTCTGAGCATTGAACAGCATTCATGCTTCAGGTTGTCTCTGATCTAGTCTCTAGCCTCTGTAAAATAAATGGTCTCTGACCATTTATTTTCAATTGTTTAGGTCAAGTATGATTTTGTAGGAATTAGTTTTATCTCCTGTGCTTGGAGTAGCCAACTTCAACATATCATATCTATGCTGCAAAATTCTTGAAGTCATAACTATACGATTCTGGGGAAGGGTTCAGCTTTAAGCAGCACCAAACATGTAATGCAATAAAAAAAAGTTCCCATTTTGAGCCTACAGATCCAAAAAATCTTAACATGTAAATACTCCATAGTCTTTTCCCATCTAGAAAACTCACCAAGGACTCAGACCCGGTCATGTTTTTCCATGACACCTCAGGGTAACAAATAAGGAGGCCAAAGCGAAGCTTGGGACACTGGATGATTTTTACAAACAGATTTCATTCTCGACTCTAAGCAAAACAAGTATACACACTCACAAAGTATTTCGCTCGTCTTACTCTTTCACTTCTCTGAGTCTTTCCCTCAGTTTCTCAAAACAGCATTTGAGCTGCCCTTAAACCTCAGAATGGCTGAGTCCTCAGCCAGATTCAGGTCCTCTAAGATCCAGTTGCTTAGTTCCCACTGCCAAATTCAAAGAAATTTTGTTACCTGTCTTCACATTAAGATGTCGCAAGTAGCAGATGCTACTGCCTGGTCCTTGGAGCTCGGTTGTCCCATTTAAACCTCCAAGCACACTAGTCTTCCTCCTTAGGAACTTAGTCCTTTGGTCTGATGTACTTCCCACACACAGACTCTAGTTTTGTGTTTGAGATGTTTCTGAACATGTCATCTCTTCCCTGGGTCTGAGCACTTAGCAGGTGGCACCCGGGAAAAATTAGAAATGAAATGAATTGTCAGCTTCTTTTTCCATATGTTGTCCCCAAAGGAATGGTTCATTGATGACTGTGTGTTGATTCTCTTCCGGTATCTGTCCATAAAATGTTCAGAATCATTTCTTCAAAATTACAATTCAAAGTGAGCTTCTAGCTCTTTCTCTTTTTTCATTTGATCATTGTCTGCTAAGAAGAAACACAAAAAGGTACCAGTTGTTTTTAAACTCTAGTTCTTAACCTGGGGTCCACAAATAGATTTTACAGAGTCCATGAACTTGGATGAAGGGGGAAAAAAATCACATGTTGATTTTCACTAATTTCTAATTGAAATTTAGCATTTCTTTTCAATTATGAAAAAAAAGTTAATGGGTTTCACCATACTGCTATCAAATGGCTCCAAGACACAAAAAAGGTTAGGAACTCTGCCATATGCAAAGATCATGCTTCTTGAAGCATAAATCATTTTTGATCATGCTTCTTGATGCAGAAATCATTTTGACCAAATGGGAGAAAACAGAAAAAGGTCCCCCAAATTCATAGCTGTTGTTTTGAGAAGAACAAAAAATAATGTAGTAAAGATACTTCCCTACTCTGCAAATTATATTTGCACTTTGTTGGACACTCTATTGAAGGTTCAATTAAACTACTGGATTGCTCACTCTTAGCTAGCAGTGATCTGCAAGTACATCGTAGAACTATCCCCAAGTCTTACTAATATATCTGCTTTCATCACAATAAATGAGCTATACTAGAGGAAGGATTAAACTGGTCACAACTAAAACTTTTAAGTGACATCTTGCCATCTAGCTGATGAATTCCTAAGATCTTGTTTTGTGGTTTTGTTTTTGCTTGTTTTTCTCTTCTCCAGTCACTTACCATTATGAAAAAAATGGGTGACTGGGCCCAAGCGGCTTTTAAAAATTCTTCAGTTTAAAGACTGAAGATTTCTTTTCGGAATCATTTTCAGAGGAAAAAGGATCTGGACTGTCACTGCTGGTGGGACAACCACTGGAATTCGAGGTTCCTTCTTTCTGTTTAACACATCTGTTGGAAGCTCCTACGTCTTGATCAGATTTCTGCTCCCAAGGACTATCTGTATCCTCAGAAAACCCCTGGAGTAGGGGGATAGTAATGGTTTCTGGAGGTGGTATTGGTATAAAATCAGCTGTATATTTCATCTTGGGTTGCACCAATTTCTTATTGGGGTGTCTGAGATTCCATATGGTGAAGGGATCAAGGAGGGCTTCATGAAATCCGTCTTCTACGAGTGCCTGTTTCTTCTTTTTTCTGGTGTTTTCCTCAATACCATTGGTTGCAAATTCATCTTTGGGCCCTGAGCATTTTAATTCATTCACGGACCTCTTCACTGTTTTCTTGAGCTTGGATCTGCGGGGATTTGGGCACATGCCACACTGGCTACATCTCTTTCCTCGGTCAAAGGCAATAATCTTATCATATTTGCCTGACCTTTTCTTCACCTTCCTCAAGTTGTCTTTATTTGGAAAAGAGCTTCGAGGCTCACTGTCTTCACTCAGTGTTTCGTTAAAGCAATCAGAATTACTGCTAATCTCTTCTAAAAAATCTGCTACCTCATAATTAGAGCTACTAAGACCTATTTGAGAACTCTTTCTCTTAGGCCGATGCTTGGAATCTTTGACGGTGCTAACATGGGAATTCTGCCACCGATAGGGTTTTCTATCCACATCAAATGCAAAATCTTCAGTTTCACTGTTTGACTCTGTGCAAGGACGTTTAAATTCTTCTGTGAATCCTTCAGCACAGCTTGCGTCTGTAGCCTCTCTTGGTCCAGGCCTTGACTCCTGATGGGCAAGATTCCACTGCTGATCATCCTCTGGAGCCCAATTGCTCTTCTGCCCATTTTGCACAATGCTACTGTCTGACTGGTTCAAATTGACATTTTGCTGTGCTCCAATGTCACGGACCTCCCTTAGCCACCGAAATTTGCTTAAGGTATTCTTTGGGTCTTCATAAAAACGGGCATATTGTGAAGGTTGGTAGTAATTTAACAGGTAGTAAATAAATTCCTCAGTTTCGTAGATTTTATCTTTTCTGTTACGTTTGTCTTTATAGACTTTCGGGTTAGAGGATGTATTCCATACCCGCCAATCTTCTTCATCATCTTCTTCTGTTTTAACAAACTGCATTACCTGGCTCTTGTCTTGTTTAATTGTGATCAGTAAAGAGTTCAAGGGAGAGATGAAACGGAGCTTGTCTACTCCAGATAACTGATCAGAACTGCGTTCTTTATTTAGGTCACGCAGAAAGATTTTCTTCAAATGGGAAGGACGTTCAAAGAGTTCACTCCTCCTCGCAGGTTGGTGGTTTAGGGTACTTTCACTCTCAGTAGACTTCTTTTTGATTATTTTCCTCTTTGTCTCTTGGAACAGGGAACTTGGAGGAACGTTTATATCGTCTTTCTTAAATGTCTTCACCTCAGACTCCACAATGTGCTCTTCTTCGGTCTTAATGTTCTCCATCTTCTGACTATTAACTTTTCCACTTTCCTTTGAATTAAAATGCTTTAAAAACAAACAAAAAAACCTCAGATGAAAGCACAGCAAAAAAAAAAAAAACCCAAAAGTCTCAAATACAGTTTTTAATTTCTTTTCATTGAGCTATCATTAATACCACGGGAGCAAGGCAATCAGTTACATTACATTAGAGAGCTAGAAGACAAAGAGTTGTCTTCTGTTTTGTGCTGCTCTCTCTAGATTCCTGTTTGGTCTTGTTCACAGGGCTCTGCAAGACATGGACAGACTGGTGCATCCCAGTCATGGAGAAGATAAAAAGTGGGAAGTGGACATCAGCTAGCTTCTTGTTGTATATGGGGGGGAGAGGGTAGGAGGGAGAGCCTATTAACATTCTCTCAACTGCCAGTGAACTTATCCTTTGCTCCTAGTGACATCTAACACTCATCAGGAGCAACCACTTGTTATCAGAGCTCTGACTACATTAGGCTCTGTAGATTATAGAGCCAATAAATAATGTTAACAAGACTTAAGTACTACAAGATTAAAAAGCTAGATACTTGGTACCTAAAAGAGAATTAATTACTCCTTGGTTATCATAAAGAAATGAAATCAAAGGTCATTTCAACTTTGTCAGAAAATATCAATGTCTTAGACTAGAGCCTATCATTTGAGGAATGGCTGAGCAAATTGTGTATGTTAATATAATTAAATGTTATTGCATTGGAAGAGATGACAAGGGTGCAGAATTCCAAGAAACACAGGAAGGTTTACATGGTGTGATGTGCAGAAAACTAAACTAGAAGAATCATGTACACATTAACCACAGCAAGGTAAATAAGGCTAAAACTCAGCTAAATTCAGATTAATTGCAGCAAAGACCAATCTTAGTCCTAGATAGCAAATGCTGCTTACACTTTCCCCATCTCTATAGAGAGCTGGGATACCGCAGGCGTATATCCTGTCAAATGTGGTTAATTGTTTTTCTTTTTTAAACAGGGAAGAATTCATGGAGGTCTATCAGGAAATGACTGCCATGAAAACAAGGCATCAATAAAATAACATTTTTAAACATTTTAAATGTTTTAAAATAATGTTTTGACCTTATCTTTCCCTATCTGCAACCCCGCCCCACCCCCCAACACTGGTTAGTAGGCTCCAGACTTCAAATATAAATGGAATTCTTAAGAGGTATTTTGATACAGTGGAAAGAGCACAAATTGTAACTGAGAGACCTTAGTTCAAATCCTGGACCTTCTACTACATAGATGTGGAACCCTAGAGAAGTCATGTCATCTATCTGAGCCTCAGTTTCCTCATCTATACAATGAGGATAATAACTACTACACTACTTGCCATAGGCCTGCTATGGGCCATTGCCCTGTAAACCTCTGAGTTCTAGATCGTGGCAGTAGCACTAATTAGCAGTGCTAATGGTAATATCATCTGCTCTTGGGTAGGTCCCTCCCCTCCTTTGGCTCTCAGTTTCCTCCTCTGTAAAATCTGAAGGAATCCTGGTTGTGCTTATTTAATGTCACAATGATTAATTATGCATAATTATTACTAATAACAGCTAGAATTTATATAGCTCATTAAGGTGTGCAAATTCACTTTTACAAATGTTATTTCATTTACTCCTCAGAACAATCCTAGGAGATGGACGCTATTATTTATGGATGAGGAAACTGAGGCAGACAGAAGTGAAATGACTTTGCCTAGTGTCACACAGCTAATAAGTGTCTGAGGCAGGATTCAAACTTAAGACTGCCTAACTGCAAATCAGGCCCCCTATCCTAGCTGCTACTCGACTATATCTGGGATCTCTGAATGTCTTTCAAAGTCCATTGCCAGAAAGAGAAAAAAAAAACGTAAATGGAACTTTGTAAAACAAACAGCTATATAGCAGACAAAAGGTCAGTCTGATAAATGGAAACAAAGGCTCCATATCAGAACTCTTCACAGACTATAGTGTTGTTTTTCTTCTCTAGTACTAGGAGCAATGAGTGGAAACCCTAAAGAGACTCTTCTTGATGGGAGACCTCAGAAGATGCTGGGAGGGAAGATTATTTTCCATTTTAAATAAATGCAGAGACTCACCCCACATTCCAGTTACTGTTTACATGAATTGAGTTGTTACGAGCAGCTTCACTGAATTCAGCCTAGCCTTCAAATGGACCCTATTTGGAAGGGACCACCCAGGTTCAGTAAAAAGGGGTGTCCCATTCAGCACAAGGGCTTGCTGTCAAATCTAAAGAGGGACTGTGAAACAGCCTTGCAATAATTCCACTTAGCAGCACCTTAGCAGTAGAAGGGTCCTCCCTTCATGCCTCAAGACCAGCAAATCCTCTCTTGCTCCCCCCCATTCATCATGGGAACCAGAATTAGGTACCTGAGTTTTAGCCTTCTTTCGGGGGTGCTTCTCCTCTTTCAGTTTATGTCTCTGTTCTTTCCGTTTGAGCCTGCTTCTCCTCTTCTTTTCTCGAAGCTTCTTCTCATCTTTTCGTTTCCTAGGTAACGATTAAGATGAACAAGCCACAGGGTATTTCTCTGAGGGCTAGAACTGAGATATCTGGCATCAACAGACTATCCTAACCAAGAAATGTCAGGTCCTGGCACTATCAGACTAGGATGAAGAATGTACACATGGAGGGATTTGTAGGGGGCTCTCAAAGCTTTCTTCTCAAGAAATCCCTTTAAATCATTCATGGGGGAAGCTATGCAACCACATCTGCTCATCTTTAGCTGCTTCTAATATTCAAATTCTCTTCTCTCACTGCATTTTTTTTGTTTTGTGGATCAATTTAATTATAAGAAAGTGATGAAGAAAATACTAATCAAACAGATTAAACTTCAAAATATGTTAGAAGCTGTGGTTGTTAAACATTTACCAGTGTGCCCCAACCAGAAAGACAATACAGTCAAATCTCACTGCATTTTCATTGATGCTTGCAAAAATATCTCTAGAAAAGAGGTTCTTAACTTGAGGTATATAAGTTTGTTTTTTAAAAACAATATTTTGAGCCCTCTATTTCAACATAACTGGCTTCCTTTGAAATTCCATATGTTTTAGTTTATGCATTTAAAAACATGAGGAACAGTCCATTAGGCTTTATCAGACTGCCCAAATGAGTCCATGACCTCCCCAAAGATAAAGACTCCCTGTTCCAGAGAGTACTGGGAGAGAAGTCATTCCTATTCTTTGGAATAGCCATTTTACAGTTGACACAAGATCCTGTGCTTATGACCAGTAGCTCACCCAATTAAATAGTTTCTCCAACTAGATCAGCTCCTGTCCCTCCCCCTCTTTCCAGGCAGGAGAGCTAGTCCTGAACAGTGCCACAGTGCTCCTTACTGTTATCTGTAGCAGCAGAGAATTGATGGCCAGGAGGTCCATAAAATTCATCCATTTTCTGACATGGCCAATGTATGGATCTGCTTTACTTGACAATTCTTATTTGTTACAAGGAAGGGCTTTGGGGAAGGAGAAGGGACAGTGATGGCAAAAAAAGAAGAAATGAGATCAAATCAATAAGATGGTTAAAAAAAAATACACAAAAGAAGGGGACATCAACCAGAATGATAGCATTGGAATCACTAGCTTAGATTTAATATATATTTTAAGACAAACTACTTGGAATAGAGATTCATAGATTCATATATGATCCTCTTTATATATGAACTGTTCATGGTTGTTAAGTTGATCATAATGGAAAAGAAAATTTATTTTCAAAAAAGTTATCTAGGAGACTTTTTTTGGATATGGTCAATGCAGGAATTTTTTTTTGTTTCTCTATATATTTGTGGCAAGGAAAAAATAGTTTATTTGTGCCATAGCACTTTCTAGTTGAGCACTACCTCAAACATTTTTAAATGAAATTTTATACAAGATACATATATTGTATTTAATTTATACTTTAACATATTTAACATGTATTGGTCAACCTGCCATCTGAGAGGGGGAAGAAGGGGAAAAAATTAGAACAAAAGGTTTGGCAATTGTCAATGTTGTAAAATTACCCATGCATATATCTGGTAAATAAAAACTATTAAAAAAAAAAAAAAGAATTTTTATACAAGAGACATGTGAGACAAAATCACATTCCCATAGAGCAAAGCTGTTTTTATAAATAGTATTTTTTTCTATGCATCTTGTATATACTCCTGCGTGTTGATATTGTCTCCCAATGGAATACGATGTGCTCTGGGAGCATAGGAAAGGCTTCTGTCTTTGTATTCCCCATATTTGGAAAAGTAATGGACACATAGTAGGTACTTAATGAATGCTTATTGATTGAGTGAAAAAAAGGTAAAACTATAGAAACAGAAAAATGAAGAAAAATCTTTACTATCCTGATGAACAAGGAAATACACTCAACACATCCAGAATTTAAGGGTCATTGACTTTTCTTTAGCATTCAGTCAAAAGACAATCCCAAGAGAAGTCTTTTGAAAAATCTGTCCAAACATTACTGTTTCTGTTCAAGTTCTTTTGACAAATTGAACTCTCCTGGGACATTATAGTCAACTAACTGATTGAGACAAAATGTTTAAAACAGAAACCTATGCAAAAATGGTGTAATATGTAAAAGGAAAATGATCTTGTAGCCCCCTCTTTTCTGCAGGCAAGGCCCACTGCAATCCAACTCTTATGCCAGGCCTGAAGTTTACGTGGATTTTTTAAAAACTTAAGATACCATCAAAGGTTCAGTTTGCTAGTCCCCTCCCCTTAAAAAGCAGAAAATAAGTTACAAGTATTTAGAAAGCCTAGAGAATGAGAATGAGTCCTTAGTCCCAAATAGGGTAGAAATAGAAGAATCTACTGGCCTAGAATGTCATGAGTCTGTCTACTTCAATCATCCAAAAATTAAGCCTGATTTTGCTCAAGACTCCAAAAAGATAGACAGCAATGTGACCAAGGCCTTGTTCAAAAGCCTGGCAAACTATGCTTAGTTGGAAACCCCTCTGGGCTGATCTTGAAGCTCCTTGTCTTGACTAGGTTTCTGGCAATATTTCTCTAAAACATCTTCATTTTGCAGTGATCTTAGGTGACTCATTATCCCATTAGGAAAAATAAGTAGAAAACAAAGAAGGAAGAAATGGCAAGAAATTGTTGTAAAAGACTGAAAGAGATCAAGGGAGAAGGGATAAAGAGGTGAAAGAGTCTGATTCTATTCATATAAATCATGGGAGAATAGATTTTCAGATTGCTGATATTTCAGACCTTCCTGACATGCTGTTGGGGAAAACCAATTCCCCTTCCTAAGGAACCCAGGTCCATGTGAAAAATACTGCTAGGTTCAAGAAAGGAGAAAGGTTCCTGAACACCAAAAAAGTACCCCAGACAACAAAAATGACCCTGCACAGAGGTGTGACCAATAAGTCAATACTTGTGTGCCTTATGGGTCAACCTAACTCTAACTGCCATTTGCCCAGCAAAAATCTTTCCCAGATCTATGGTAAACTTAGGTGAGCAAATCACTCAATAAGCATTTATTAAGCACCTACTAAATATGCCAGATACCATACAAAGCTCTGGAGATACAAAAAAGGTAAAAATATTGTGAACTCCTTGCTGCCAAGAAACTCACAATCTAATGAAGGAGAACACATACAAAAAAATGAACATGCAAGATCTATACAGTGTAAATGGTAGGTGACCTTGGAGGGAAGGCACTTAACTAGCAGTGAAGGGACCGCTGATATTAGTTAACCTCATCCTCCCTATAATTCTGGGCCTCTCAAGTTCTGCCATCATGACTAACATTCTGTACTTCTGCACTCTTGTCTTGGAAATCTCTGGATAACAGAATGAATTTGTTTGGCTTGACTAATTATTTCTTATAAGGGAGAGCTTTTAAGTGTGTGAAAAGGGGAGGGGAAGTGACAGAGATGCAAAAAAGAAAAAATGTCAATAAAACACTTTAAAATATACAGAAGAAAGCAGAAAGATCAGAAGCTTCAGAAGGAAGGAGAGCAATGGTGGATGAAACATTTTTTATACATATATGTTTGTACATATATAGGTATAAAATACACATGCATATGTATTTTTTAAGAAAAACATATGATATTCATTGTTTCATTTACAATCCTCTTTTTCTGTTCTTCGTCTACATGAAAATGTTTTTACTTGATGTCTGAGCTCATAATAAAAAATAAAAAAAACAGGAAATTTGTGAAAGAGAACCTCTAGCCACATACATTTTCATTTCATGCCAACATAAATGGAACAACCAAGATGGGGACTTCCTACACGAAACAAACAAACCAAGCAGGTACAGTCTTTGGTTGTATTTTTAAGCTTGAGACAATATTGGCCCGGCCTGTTTGACTCCTAACAATCAGGGCCCTCACAATCAAAGCCTGTTGCATGGATTTCACCCTGAAGTTGATTGAGAAAAAAAAAAAAAAAAAAAAAAAGTTAAGCTCACCTTTCTGCCTCTTCTCGCCTCTTTTCTCTTTTTCTCTCCTGTTCCAGCTCTTGCAATTCTAATCTTTCCTGGTCTCTCTTCCTTATAGCTCCTTCACTGAAGTGTTGGGTTGTATCAAACATAACCTGTCCAAAAAGAAGGTGAAGGTTCGGTAAGAGACCAAGTTCACTGACTTGTAGAAACCAAGGATTTCCCAAGTGTGGCTAGCCACCCACGAAAACCAAATCCAAAGACTCATGGTCAACTAAAGGAATTCCTCATTATCCTGGCATATTCCCACTCCAATAGAGTCTAGGGGCTTCTCTGAACAAGAGGCCAGAATTTCCTCCAGCCATAATGTTGGAGAACAGGTCTTGTCTCATGAGTCATTAGACTCATGTTCATTTGCACATTTCCATGTTAGTTAAGGGAGGTGATTTCAAGTGCCCTTCTCGGGGCACACTTGTACAAGCTGTCAATATATCACCTTGCTTACTACTTATCAAGATGAGCTCCATTAAGGGTTTTTAGTATTTCTACAGTCAAAAGTTACCAACTATAAGGTATAAAACTGGCAGCCACAAAACCCATGGCATTAAATCTCTAAACTCAAAGTGTGGGGAATAAACAAGATAAAACTGAAAATCCTATCCTCAGCAAGATAAATCTTAACTTCAGAAGTAGTGTTGGGATATAATTTGAATTAGATTTATGACTTCAATAGGGTTCTGGAATACACTTCTTCGAAAGGAATAATATAGGTAAAAAATGTAGAATGGAAAAACAGCTCATGAGGGTATTAAAAGATACATTTATGCAAAGAAATCCAGGGATGAGAAAAGGAAATCATGACAGGGAACATTTAGGAAAAGAGCAATAGAGGCAGAAACAAGAAGTGATATTATCATCAGAATATATTTCAGACCATCTAGGCAGAAAAAGTCAATAGATGAGTTCAGGAAACAAATCACAAGACTGGCCCTGAGGCATGAAAGAAGAATTCTGTTATTCTAAATTCTGGATACTGCTGGACCTTTCTCTCTACTAAAAACAAAAAAGCTAATAACTACTTACCTTAATAGTAATTTTATCCTTCAAAAGGTAGAACCAATAAAAGAAATTTTTATTCCCGCTTACAAAGGAGAACTGACTATGGGGGTAAAAATGATGGGAGCCTAGTGGGGAGATGACCACCTTTAAAATTTATGCTAGAGAGAGGAGAACTGAGAATAGCGTGGGCATGTACCTTAGATTGGGGAGAATACATTTTAATGGTTTTGAGGAAAAGATAAGAGGGGATCCCATGCCCTGAAATTCTAGCACCCAAAGTAGTCCAAGAGGGACTGGAAGCTCCCAAGAAAGAAGATCTAAGAACATGACAAGCAATAATTTCAGTGAGGAAGAAAGAAAATGTTTAAAGATGTGAATGCACACAGGCTTCACCAACCCAGCTGACTGTTCAAAGTCAAGCAGAGAAGACGAAAGCAGGGATACACAAGACGGAAGCAGGGGCGCACATAACAGAAGATGAATAACAACCCTCGGCACATCCCTGTACGACGAGAATTAAGGCTATCAGAACAAGCCAACAATTTTTAAGGAAAGCTAAGGATGACAAAAATGAATTTTAGAGCAATAGTAGAGAATATTGGAAGAGTTGAAATGAAAGTAAAGGGATATAAGATAGAATTTTGTTATACTTACTGAGTTCAAGTCACACGAGACCCAGATGAATTCGTACTCGAGCTGATGAAAGACCTGGTGGAAGTGATTGCTAAACTGCTTAAACTAGGCTTGGAAATAATATGGAGAAAAGATGGTGGCTCCAGGACAAGAGAAAAGCAAATATTATCCCATTTGTCAAAAAAAGGAAAGAGAATGGCGCTTACAAAGGGAATTTGCATTCATTTTTCTGGCTAAATTCTACATCATGATCAGTGCCCATTTAGGTAAGGAAGCAGTCAGAGATCACAAAGAAATGGTGGCTTCCCCCAAAACAGATCATGCCAAAGGAACTTAATTTCCTTTTTTTGACAAGGTTACCAAACTATCTTCCAGTTTTTCTCTCCTTTGTCAGTGGAGTGTGGGCTAAAACTGCAAATGCCAGTCTCTTATTTCCTCAAAGCCAAAGCTCCTATGATTTTCCTGATAGTTTCTGTCAAATTCTAATCTCTCAAATGTGGAAGTTTCATAGCTTCAGAAATGTCCTTCAATGAAAGCTAGCTCCATTAAAATCCAAGTCAGAGATGTCAAAAACAAAAACAAACAAACAAAAAACCCCAGCCCAAGCCAAAATCAAAGACTTCCTAACTATAGTATAGAGAGTGAGAGACTATATAGCAAAGAAAACTGACTCTTGGATTGACAGGACTTGGATTCAAATCCTACTTCTAAAAACTACCTCTGTGACCACAAGCAAGTTGCTTAACCTCTCCAGGCCTCAGTTTCCCCTCTGTAAAATGAGGGGTTTGCAACTAGACAGTCTCCAAGAACTCTTCCAGATCTGTGAACCTATCAATAATCACCTTGGGAGTAGGGTTCAAATCAAGATACCAATATCCTGGAAAAAAAGCCATATGCCCTGTCTTCTTCCTATCCACTTCTAATAACCATCACTTCAAACACTAGCTGAGGGCAGGCCTGATAACAGAAGAAAAGAAGACCTCCCAAAAGAGGAATTCTCTCTAAAAGACATCAATGTCATGACAACCGAGATCCAGATGCTAGTTGTTATTTGGATGCCTAATGGGACCAGAGGCACAAGGTTGGTCCGGATGGTTTTATTTTGGCTCTGTCCCATCTGGAAATCCCAGCCAGGCCTGTTACCTTTATGTTGCAGGCCAGGCCTTTCCCATCTTCCCCCTTAAGCAACAGCTTCATTCCCCTCAAGGATTCCATGGCTTTGATAAAGTCAGCATACTCCTGATACTGGATGAAAGCTTCAAAAGTCTGAAGGCTGCCTAAGGTACAATATTTGGAGGTACCAATGGCTGCTCGATAAGGATCGAGCATGGGAATGTCAATGTTCTTTATTTTCCCAAAACTTTCAAACACTACCCTGAGGACCTCTTCACATGGTTTTTCCCCACTGGAACCCTTGGATGCAAACCACTTGCAGGGCAACCCCTGAAAGTAAATGGAATCAAGACTGTCATTAAGTTTTTGCTTAAGAAGCTCATCGCTTTCTGCCTTGTTTTTCTTGGAGGCCAAGTCCCAGGCTTGCCGGGATGAGAAGTCCGGCCAGGCATCTGTGACCACTACTTTCAAGCCGTTCGTCAAGCCGTTCAACCTAATGATCTTTCCATGCAGTTTCGCCTTTAGGATCTGAACTAGACTTCTGGTCTCTGCCTCGCCCTCAAACCGAATGAAGTCCTTGGCGCTTTTTGAAAGTCGAACAGTGCTAAACTGATTTGGGCAAATAAGATTCTTCAGATGGTCTAGTATCTCCCAGTTGGAAAATGATCTAGTGTAAGTGAGATCTTCGGGCAGCATCACATTGATGGTCAGTTTGGCTATAGGCTTCAGATACAGGTGCTGAGCTGCACACAGCTCCATGGCCTCTGAGTTATCGTAAACTATGCTGACAGTCATTGTGTCCTCAATGCTCCTTAAGGGGGAAAAAAGATAAAAGGATGTTAACACAAACAGGGAAATGAAGATCGAGATTTGGAAACCTCCCACTAGCACTGACATGTCAAAGTGAGATGTCAAAGTAAGTTTCTAGAATTAAAATTAGACCCTGAATGATTCGGGCTAAAACCCTGGGATTCCCAAAAGATCTGGACCCTGTAACAGAAGTGGTTTAGGAAAATCTCGAATGAGGAAAGTCTTTTTACCAATGTAGGTCAGCACCTGCCCAGCAACTAACAGTCTTAGACAGCTGCTGGGATGCCCTGACTGATGAAGAGGCTTCCTAGAATCACAAAGTTAGCGTTAGAGGTAGGACTTGAACCCAGGGCTTCTAGCTGTCAAGGCAAATTCTCCATCTACTATGTCTCATCAACTCGCGAGTTTGAGATCCTATAAAGGATAACGGTACTGCAAAATCTAGTTCTGTTAAGCAGCATTCATGAATTTAGGCACTCCGTGGACACATTTCATCTCCAAGCTTGAAAGAGTATTCCCCTACTAGTTTGGCTATTGGAAGAAGATAAGCTCATCAGTTTGCTTTTTCCTTTGAAAGTGGTAACACCTAAAAGCACAAGGCCCTTCCTAGCATTTTATCCAGAAGACCAACATGGTTCTTCTAAAGAATCTCTGACAGGTCTTCAGAGATCACATAGGCCAATTCATAGAGCAGATTTCACAAGTGTTCAGCCAGCCTCTGATTGAGGGACAGTCTATTCTACTCTAGGACAACCCTAACTATTAGGTGCTTTCTCCAGGCATCAAGCCCAGAACTGCCTCTGCAATTTCCTCTTAAGTCTGCCCTCTGGAGCCAAAAAGAACACATGACAGCCATTCCAGTGATAGCCCTTCAAGTTCTTGAAGATACTTGAATACTTCTTTTCTACAAGCTAAACACCTCAAGTTCCTTTAACTCCTTCTCTTATAACATGATCTTATAACATTTACTGATGATAAATAACACATTTAGTTACAAGATCCCATGTGAGGTAGCTAACCACAGTTTAAGAAGTTGGGATCTATATCACCCCACCCTAACCCAGATCCTTTTCATATAAACTGCTATCTAGTCATGGCTCCATCCTAAACTTGTGAGGCAGATATTTTAAATTAAAGTATTCACATTTATCTCTATTAAAAAGCAGCTTCTTTAATCTGGTTCAATAATCTAGTCCGGTGGTCCTCAAACTTTTTAAATAGGGGGTCAGTTCACTGTCCCTCAGGCTGTTGGAGGGCCAGACTATAGTAAAAACAAAAACTCACACTCTGTCTCCGCCCCTCAGCCCATTTGCCATAACTAAGCAGGCCACATAAACGTCCTCAGTGGGCCGCATCTGGTCCGAAGGCCGTAGTTTAGGAACCCCTTATCTAGTCTGTCAAGAAAGATCTTTGGGATTCAGACTGTCAGCCACCCAATGGCGGCTTTGTGCCACTTGTAAATTCAATAAGCATGTCATTTATGCTTTAGTCCAAGTGATTCACAAAAATATTAAAGATAACACAGGGCCAATCACCAATCTCTAAAGCATTCCACATTCTCCAGTTACATATCAAGCCAGATGTTCAACTAGTTCCAAATCTAACTGTGCCTTCATCTGACCCTCATCTTTCCATCTTTGCAAAAAAAAAAAAATAGCATGATCCCCAGTATTGAAAATTAATATTTCTGCTGGCCCATCTTAAACAGAAGGTAACAATAGATATTTTTAAAGAAAAGGATTTGTAAGGAGACTATAAACTGAGCAAGTTCTACTCTCTCATAATCCCACCCTGAAGTCTGATGACTAAAACATATAAATAATGAACCCCAATATATTTGGGGGGGAGAATTTGTGAGACAATGGGGTTAAGTGACTTGCCTAGTGTAAAACAGTGAGTGTTAAAAGTGTCTGAGGACCTCATTTGAACTCAGGTCCTCAGTGACCTTAGGGCCAGTGCTCTATTTACCATGCCATATAGCTCTCCCCTCCATTTGTGGTCAAAGGGGCATGAACAAACTGTTCATTCACAATCCATCAACAATCATGTGAAAGATTTCCCCAAATCTCTGTTAAGATTCTTACAAGGTACTAAGTCATTAAAATGGATATAATTATCTAATGGTTCAGTATGATGTCTGCTCCTACAAGGAAGTGTTATGGGTCAGAACTTGAGACAAGGTAATGTACTTGGTTCACACCTTTAAAGGAGTTCGCTCATTGGCTTACACATTTGACCTCATACCTTTAGAGAGCAGATAAAAGGACAAGCCCACTCTCTGAGAGAAGATTCAGAGCCACGATTCAGTTTGGGAGATTCACAAGTCTAAAGGAAAAGCCTGCTCAAGGCCTTCCAGGAGATTCAGGGCCAAAGAGGACTTTGGGAGATTCACAAGGCAGAAACCCACAATCCCACATTCTTGGAGATTCAGAGTCAAGATTCAGTCCCACTTTGACTTTTGTGCTGACTGGAGACATTGGGAGGAAGAGAGGCTGAAGCTGGCTGGGGAGATTCAGAAAAAGCTCTCGGGGAACCAAGGAGAGAGACAGGCCTCTAAGAAAGCTAACCAGGCCCAGGAAAAGATTCAGGACTTTGAAAGACACAATAATCTGGATTTCAACTCCTGGCTGCATTTTGGGATTATTGAACTAAACTGAAAAGGAAGGCTGCCTCCAGAAGCTCTCCAAGAGATCTGTTCCCAGAGAACGATTACAATTTAGAGAACAGAACATTACATTTTTACGCCCGAATGTGGGACAGACAGGATCCTAATTTCAGTGGAAAAGCCTCTGATCCTGATTTCAATGGAAAAGTCTCTCTTACCCAGAAATTACGGTGAGTACAACAAGGAAACTTTGTTAAAGAGCTAAAGTAGAATTTCAGCGAATTTTTAGAAAACAGCTTTCTCTTTCTCTTCAAGGAAAATGTTTAGAGAGCATTGTCAAGGTTATGAAAAGCCAAGGATTGATGATAATTTGTGAGCAGATCACTGAACTTTTAAAAACTGTAGAGTACACATCTCCTTGGTTCTCTAAGGAAAAAGAATTGGATCCAGACGAGTGGAAATTAGTAGGAGAGGAACTAGGTGAATATTACAATTCCAATCCAAACTCAATTTTCAAAGATACACTTCATACATACAATTTAATACAAGTGGCTTTAAGAAATTATATAAGTGTTAGACTAAGGAAAAAGAAGAAAGAGCAGGAGGGGGAGGAGCCAACTGAACTAGGTGAAAAGGATGAATCAGATAATAATGGAATTTAAGTATAATTCTGAGTATGGCACTTCACAACAGGAGAATTTCCCATCTCCTCCTCCTTCAATTAACCCTTCATGGGTGGAGGGAGAAGGAAAAGGGGAAGAGGCAGAAACACAAACAGAATCACCTATGAAGCAGCCTATGACAACATTAGAAAAAGCATTAGTTAAGGCAAAAAATGAAGGAGGGGATATAAGTGATTCTATAGCTGCATACCCTGTGATTGAAGAGCTTGACTCTTCAGATCAAAAAAGAAGAAAATACACTCCTTTTGATTTGGATAAAATTAAGGATTTGAAAAAAGGTTTCAGTCTTTATGGGGCTACATCATCTTATGTTAAAATGTTAGTAGACAATTTGGCTTATGAAATCTTAACCCTGAGTGATTGGAAATCGATAGCAAGGTCATGTTTAGAACATGGACAAAACTTGTGGTTTTTGGAGTATCATGAATTATGTAGGATTCAAGTCAGATGCAAGAGGCAAACAAGAGTTAACACAAGTGACTTTTGGCCAACTAGCAGGTGAAGATCAGTATGGAGAGTTTTCAGAACAGATTGATTATCCCATAAGTGTATGAACAAATTTCTAAGGCTGCAATAAAAGCTTGAGGTTCCCTCCCCAGACAGAAAGATGGAGGTGGAGCCTTCATAAAAATAGAACAGGATCCCAATGAACCTTTTGCAGATTTTGTGTAACAAGAACCACTGGACAAAATGCAGCTACAGAAATAATGACCAGACATCATCTGGCTATGGAAAATGCCAATAAGATTTGCAAGAGAATTATATGGGGACTACACAAAGAGACTCCTTTAGAAGAGATCATAAGATGCTGTGCCACAATGGGCACAAATGCTTATTATATTCAGACTATGATGAACATGAAAAGACAGGGTCCCTCTTGGCAAGTGACTTCAAGAGAAACTCGTCGATGTTTTCAATGTGGAAAAGTTGGACATCTGAGAGCCCAATGTAGATATGGAGATAGAGTGAGAAGACTGGCTGAGAGAAGACCTAAAGCATCATGTCCAAAATGTCACAAGGGCTTCCACTGGGCCTCAGAATGTAGATTAATGCAGGGAAATGAGAGGTGGGGTCCAGTTCCAAGACCTCAATCAAAAGATAGGAGGGACATGACGTCAGCTGAGGTTACAGCCAAAGAGCCTTTAGAAGGTTAGGACTCTGATGTGATCAACCAACAGAAAAGCAATCAGATAGCAGAAATGAATTGTAATTGGGGAGAATACAGGTTTGTTTTTTGGTTGTTTTTTTTTTTCTGAGGCTGGGGTTAAGTGACTTGCCCAGGGTCACACAGCTAGGAAGTGTTAAGTGTCTGAGACCAGATTTGAACTCGGGTCCTCCTGAATTCAAGGCTGGTGTTCTATCCACTGCGCCACCTAGCTGCCCCTGAATACAGGTTTTTTAAACCAACAGGGCAGTGTCCAGTGCAAACAGCTCCAATGTAGTTGCCAGATGATGAGAAATTTAGAAAGTGGTAAATAGAAGGGAATTAGATAGGTTACCTGCCTGGAAGAGAGAGTTTGCTTGTATTTCTTCAGATGAAGAAGGAATCAGATGGGTGTCGAGTTGTATTCGCCTTGTCCATCAGAGAGAGACAGAAAAAGAGAAAAATCTGGAAACAAAGGAGAAGATCTAAGAACAAAATCTGCAGGAATCATTGGATTCTCTAACACAAAATAAGACTGTTAAAGGACTTGAAAATCAGCAGGGATCATCGGATTCCTTGAGATGAAAAATTGTTGATGAGACTATTGCAGGACTTCAAAGCTTACAAGAATTATTGTATTCCTGGCATGTCAACTAATACACAATGGATTCCTTTTGGACTATTTCTAGGACTTATGGATATTTGTAATTTCTCATGTGTTATTTTACTATGTGCTTATGTAATTTATGTAATTATGTGTAATACCTTCCATCTTGATGGATTTATGTATACCTTTTTCAAGTGAGCCCCTTCAGAAACCCACTAATCTGATTTGATTTCCCATTTCCTTTGATGTTTTCATCTCCCTGAGAAGTCAGGGAAGGTGTGACCACCTCCTTTTATGCTGTTTTCACTTCTTTTTTGAGCACTCAGGGAAGGAGTGATCACCTTCTTTTTTTGGGTTCTCATCTCCTTGAAAAGTCAGAGAGGTCATGACCATCAAAAGAAAGGAGAAGATGTTAGGATTCTTACAAGGTGCTAAGTCACTGGAATTAATATAATTATCTAATGGTTCAGTATGATGACTGCTCCTACAAGGTGATGTTATGGGCCAGAACTTGAGACAAGGTAATGTACTTGGTTCACACCTTTAAAGGAGTTCATCCCTTAAAAGGAGTTTACACCTTTAAAGGAGTTTCTCTCATTGGCTTACACATTAGACCTCATATCTTTAGAGAGTATATAAAAGGACAAGCCCCACTCTCTGAGAGAAGATTCAGAGCCAGAATTCAGTAGGGGAGATTCGCAAGTCCAGGAGATTCACAAGTCTAAAGGAAAAGCCTGCTCATGGACTTCCAGGAGATTCAGGGCCAAAGAGGACTTTGGGAGATTCACAACTAGGATTGACTTCTGGGACATTCACAAGGCAGAAACCCACAATCCCACACTCTTGGAGATTCAGAGTTAAGATTTAGTCCCACTTCGACTGTTGTGCTGACTGGAGACATTGGGAGGACGAGAGGCGGAAGCTGGCTGGAGAGATTCGGAAAGAGCTCTCGGGGAACCAAGGAGAGAGACAGGACTCTAAGAAAGCTAACCGGGCCCAGGAAAAGATTCAGGGCTTTGAAAGACACAATAAAGAGTCTGGATTTTAACTCTTGGCTGCATTTTGGGATTATCGAACTGAACTGAAAGGAAGGCTGCCTCCAGAAGCTCTCCAAGAAATCTGTTCCCAGAGAATGATTACAATTTAGAGAACAGAATATTCCAAATCTCAGTTTTACCTCATTCCAACAAGTTAATTCAAATAACTAAAGATTGAAATGGTCAATGCTGAAGAAGCTGTGGGAAGTCAGGCACATTGATACACTGTCAATAGGCCAAACACTATGAAAAATAATCGAACTTAGCTTTTTTGAAAAGTGACTAAAAGATCCATACTTTTGGATCCAAAGAACCTATATCTAGACATATACCTGAAGGAGGTTAAAAGACAAGACAAAAAAAGCCTCATTTGTTTTGGGTTCTTTGGTGAGACAATGGGGTTAAGTGACTTGTCCAGTATCACACAATTACTGTTGTGTCATCTTGGACCTCAAGTGGCCCCATGGCCAGTTCTCTATTCACTGTGCCATCTAGCTACCCCCCCCCTTCTAAAATGAGAAGATTTATATGAACTGATACATAGGGAAATAAATAGAAGCAGAAAAAAACAATATATATAATGACAACAACAATGATGCAAAGAACAAAAAAAAAAAAACAAAAAAAAAAAACACAACAACAACCACAGTGAATGCAGTTTAATTATAAGAACTAAGCTTGGTCCTGGGGAAGAACTTCTTAGCAGAGGACAGAAAATGTTGTGTGTGCTGTCTGATGTGGAGAATGTATTGTTTGGTTTTGCTGAACCTATTTTTTTCTTTTTTCCTTTTCCTTTCTTTGTTACAAAGACAATCTCACCGGGTAAGGGAAGGGAAAGGATATATTCAGAAATGATGATATAAAAGCAAAAACAAGTATTTAAAATCACTTCCCCCATAAATTCCTATCACTTTTGGCTTACATTAAAAAAAACAGTGAATTCTATGTTTCACATAAGGCAATTATAGTTTCCTAAACATTGATCATCTAGGACCAAAGACATTTCCTAGCATTATACGATTCAATAAAATTCCAGAAAACAGACTCCCTTTTGACAGTATATCCTGTAGTCTACATTTGTAGTTCTCTCTACTACATATTCTTATCAGGTTTCCAAGACCAATGGACACTGTTCATCATTATTCCTCCAAATTTGCTTTTAATTGTTATTATTTAAATTATCACGGCCACTATGTAAATCCCTCTCTGGGTTTTGCCTTTTTCACTCTGCATCATTTCATACACACCTTCCCAAGTTTCTCTGAATTCCTCATATTGGTTACCTTATAGTACACCTAACATACCATGACATCCATGTACCACCATTCCTTCAGCCATTCCCCAACAGATGGATACACATTCTGTTTCCATTTTTTTATTATCACAGAGAATACTGCTATGAATATTTCATTATACATAAAACCTTTCAGTCACTGTCCTGAAGATATTTGCCTAATAATGAGACTGTGAGGGCAAAGTTCAATGTTTTCATTTCCTCATATAATTCTAAAATTATTTCCAAACTTCTGGACCAAATCAAAGCTCCATTAATTGTGTCTCAGTGTGCCCACAGAGCCACCAACACTAACTGTTCTTAGCATTTTTATAATCTTTGCCAACTACACGGGTTATAAAACTTCAGAGCTGCATTACTTTGTCTTAACCCCATCACTGCAGGTCTGAAGATGATTTCTTCTTTTGAAAAAATTCATACCCTTATGAGATAGTATTTTATTAATAATACTAGCTAGCATTTATATAGTGCTTCAAGGTTTGCGAAATGCTTTACATATAAGAAACACAATGGCTTAAACACTCTCCTAGCTAGATTCTTTAAGCTCTCTCATTAAAACTAAAATTCACAGATTTCACTTTTTTTAGAGACAGTCTTTTTATCCTTGACATGATCCTGCCAGGACAATGATAAAATATAAAAAGAAAGAAAAAACAAACACAAATCCACACAAGGTAAAAAAAGAAGACCCTGAAAATAACTGACATGAACTGACTTCATAACAATTAGCGTTATCTAGATGTGAAATGAGCTGCCACCTGGGAGATAAAAGAGCTACTGATAAGACACAATCCTTGTCCTCAGGAAGGGCATCTAAACAAAAAACACAGAGATAACTAAAATACATAATATTGCAAGCTCAGTGCCTCAGTATATTCAAAAATAAAGTACAACGTGGGGGAGGGCAGAAGGTGATTAACAAGCTTCCCAGAAAAGATGGTTGTTTTTAAGTTGGACTTTTAAAGGGTGGGAGAATTCAACAAGTGAAGAAGGGAAATGAAAGCAGAAGAAGGCAGTATAAGAAATGTCGTGAAGGTAGGAAATGCGTTCAGGGGCCACCAAGCAGCCCAATTCACCTGAAACAGTATAAAGCTGGAAGAATGAGGTACTATCCGATCATGAAAGTCCTTGAATACCAGGCTGTGGGGTTGGCCTAAATTTCAGAGTACGCAATAGGATATTGCTAAAGAGTGTCAAGAAGAGAACTGATCAGATTTTGCTAGATTCTGGCAAGCATTCACCTGACATCTTTATGCCAAGCCACAAGATGTGGAGCCACCTCTTCTACCTCTGAGCACACCAATCTCTTAGTCAACACTAGCATTCAGGGAAGGATCTCATAAGTCTCCTTATGGCTTTCTTCCTTTCCCCTCCCTGCTTCCCTCCCATCATCAATCTCCCATGTGGGTGGTCCTTTCCTATTTCCAAACTCCTTGATGGCAAGGCCTTTCTGGCTTTTGAGTATTTCTACTCCTAGAACCCAGTCCAATGCTTGGCACATAAAATAGAATGTCTAATAAATGGTTTTCATTCATTCACATGATAGTCATGTGAACATGGAGAAACATATGTCAGATAATGGTAGAATTCGGCAGTCATAGGTAGATGTTGGCTGATGGACTCTAGTGGCAAGCTAGAAGTTTCTCTGTACTTGGCCCCATCTCACTGAATGCTTCTACTAGTGACTCAGATGAAAACATAAAAGGCATTCTTAACAAAATCTCAGAAGAGATGAAATGAAGATAGATGGCTAATGTGGTTTTATGAATCTAGATTCAAAAACCATCTTGATGGGTCCAAACCAGTAAGATTAAATTTAAGAGCAATACATTTGAATTCTCGTATTTAGGTTTACCAAAAACTATAAAAGTACAGGGTGAAGGGAAAGTAATTAGTAATTCATACAGGAAAAAAGGATCCGAGGATTTTAACTAATGGTAAGTTTATTGTAAGTTGAGAATATGATGATGCAATCACCTAGAAAGTTAATAAAAATTTAGATGGCATTAAGAAGTAAATTAACTGGAACAAGGAAAGCATCAGCCTGTTCTCTTTAGTCCTGGTCAGATGATCTCTGGAATATTGTGTTCACCTCTGGGATCAGCATTTTAAGAACACGTACAAACTGGAACATGGCCAAATCCACAGAATAGGGAAGTACAGTAAAGGATTCTAAAAACAAGCCACCTGCACAACGGTTCAAGGACCTGGGGATGGTTAACCTAGTGTAATCAAGGCTTTTGCTGTTGTTGCGGGGTAGGGAAGATCATTAGGTCCTCTTCAAACATGGAGAATGCTGTCTTAAAGAAGAGAGACCCCATTTAATTCTGTATAGTTCCAGGAAGAGGGAGAATAAGCAGCTCCAAGTTACAGGGAAGTCAATTTCAGTTCAATAAGAAGGAAAAATTATCTAATAAATATAGCCATCCAAAAAGGAGAATGAGCTGAATCTGTTGGCTAAGCTGGTTAAAATGCATATTTGAAACTCTGAGCTGATGTTACATAACATGAAAAAGCAATGAATGAAATAATGTTGAAATGGATTTGGAGTCAGGGGACCAGCTTCTGCTGCTTACTCCTTGTGTGACTTAATCTAAGTAGATGAGCAAAGTGCAGGAGTCTACTGCTTCTATTTGCAGGCAACATGATTGTTTACCCAGAAAAACTCAAGACAGTCAGCCCCAAAAGTAAGGGAGGTAAATTGCTTTAGTAACCAGTAGAAGGACACAAGATAAACCCATATCAATTATCTCCATGTTTGGACCAACACCAAGAATCAAAAGAAACTCAAAGAAAGAAGACTATGCTTTAAATATTACCAGGAAAACACATCACACCATATTAACTTCTCAAGGTATACAAAAGGCCTCTGGAAAGGCTACTTGAACATTTCTGATTTGATAGAAAGGAAGATATCTACCCTGCTCATAGCTAGATAGTAAAAACCTCATTTTTTTAAAAAACTAAAGCAAGGTATAGATTTAATACGATAACAATGAAAGTACTAAGTTATTTAATAGAATCTAAGTTATTTACATTATTATGTTACTTAATAGAATGAGTTATAACAAAACTCATACAGAAAATGAGAAGGACAAGAATATCCAGATCTCTAAAAGAGAAAACTAGCAGAAGGGAGGCTATACAAATAGAGCCTAATGAATATAAGGTCAGTATTTGATAAGTCCATGTAGAAAACACACTGGGAAATGGGATCACTTTTCAATAAAAACTGTTGGGAAAACTGGATAACAAAAACTGTGTTTGGACTTGCCCTACAAATTCTTATTGGACATCCATACAAGGATAAAACAACACTTTTTTCAAACTGGAAAACAGAGTAAGTTTGTCTCAACTGTGCAGGCTCTTTTTCCTAAATTAACTAGAAAAAAATCTCAATAGGTTTGATTATACAAAGATAAAAAGAACTTGCCCTTAAAAAAGCAGTCTCTACGATTAAAAGAAAAACATGGGGATAACTAGTTACACGAAATATAGCAGAATTAGATTTGACATCCAAAAGCCATGAGATGTTACTAATACACAATGATCAATAGAAAAAAGTTAAAAAACCCGGGACAAACCATTTTGCAAAGAGTAAAAACACACCATTAATAGGCATTTATTCAATTCAAACATTTATTAAATATCTGCTATATGCCAGGAACCATGTCAGGTACTAGAGACACAGAGGCAAAAATCAAATGTCCTGCCCTCTGGGAGATGATTGGAGGGAATGAATCCATAGACACATAAAGCTATTGTGGTAGTTTGTCCTTTGTTCTGGAAGAGGACCATGACACCAGCCCCAAGAAATGCAAGTGAGTGGCTCCGGATGTAGTGGGAGACCTTGGCTTTTTGAAACCAGTCTTTTAACAGGTCTCACAGTTTGACTGAGGAAACACCCATTCAGTGATTAAGGTTAGGTAGCAATTGAGGCAAAGAATGGCCTCTTTCATCTAGTAGACAGATAGAATACAGGTAGATAAAGACAGATAAATAGATAGAGGTAGGCAGATTATATAAATACATAAATCTGAGAGAGGAAGACTCTTAGAGTTTCTGACCAAAACAGAAGACTGCCATTTAGGTTTACTCTGAGTCTATCAGGATCAAAACAACAATCAATTGGGGCTTGGCTTGGGAAAATGTTAATACAAAGTAATTTGGGGGTAGGATGAGATTTATAATAGAAGGAGATTAGGAAAGGACTGAGGTATGTTTGGATAGCAGGGATTCTTAATGTGGGGTCCTTGAACTTATTTTTAAAATATTGGGATAACTGTATTTTAATATGATCTGTATCCTTGATAACCTTACAGATTTTCTGTATTTAAAACCACCAGTCTGGGAAGGAGGATATATGCTTTACCAGTCTGCCAGAGAGGTTCAGGACACAAAAATGGTTAAGAAGTCTTAGCAGAGAAACAGTCAGAACTCCAAGGGGCCTTAATGACCATACAATACAATCCTCTGGTTTCACAGAAGAAAAAATTGAGATCTAATTTTCTTGCAACAGGGAGAAGGTCAAACTAATTGAGGGATTCTTAACCTTTTGGGGATCATGGACAATCTGGTGAAACCCATGGACCCCTTTTCAAAATAATGTCTCTAAATAATTGAAGGAAATTCAAATTTTCAGTTAGAAGTTAATGAAAATTTAAATGGCTGGATTTTTTCCCCCATCCAAGTTCAAAGATCCCCTGAAATCCACCCATAGTCTCCTTGGGGGCTCTCTGGACTACAAGTTAAGATCAGGTGAAGAACTCCTGTATTTAATGATGCTAACCCTTCCAACTTTAAGATTGATTTGGGAGAGTAAAAATCTGTTCTATTTCTAACAAAGTAGAAGCTAGCAATTTCAACAGGACAAAGTGCAAGAGATGTAAAATAGAACCAATTCCCAGGAAATGACTTTGTCAATCAATGTTCATTCATTGTAATCTTCCAACTGAAGTCCTCCTTTGTTTTCTCCTGGAGATGTGAAGGTGACCTTGGGATACCAAAGGCTCTCCAAGATGGAAAGGCTTGAAGCATAGACCTAGTAATCTATCAAACGTCTAAATTTAGCCTAGCTAAATAAATGCCTAGCTCATCACTCCCTTGGCCAAAGGGATTGAAATTTTTGGCTATGACAACACTTTAAGACCTTCTACTAAGTCATGGAGGGTTATGATCACTGTGGTCAAAGAAATGCTTTAAGTATCAAAGTTTACTGCAAGACATTTCAGAAAACTCAGAAAATCTCTACATCCACTCAATATCCCAGTTTTAATGTTATTCTTTAAAAAAAATAACAAATGGTCCATGGTATTGTATGCTTGAATACCAATAGTCTCTATAATATTCCTGACAAATGATCATTCATCCTTTTCTTAAAGACTTCAGTTGAGGGGAAACTTACTACCTCCCCCTAAGGCTGCTCATTCCACTTTGAATAGCTCTAATTCAGAGAATTCTTAACCATTTCTGTGCCTGTATCTATGTTGCAGTAGATGGCAACCAGCAGACATCTTCTCAGAATCATTTTTCATTTTCAAGTGCAGTGTCTTTTAAGCCACTGCGTTGCCAAGGAAACCAGTTCTATTAAAATATTAAAAAGACAAATTCACAGACCCTTAGAAATAAATCCATGAATCTCTTCTAGGAGTTCACGGACAACAATCTTATTCTTAATTAAAATGAGGTGGTGCGTCAACAGCCAGCCAGCCAGAATATGCCAGTCTGAAACCCAGTCAAAGCTGACTTAGGACGTGCTGCTATGTATGAGTGGTCCCTGAAGTCTATACAAGATGGTTCTAAAACAAATCCTATTTGGAATGTAAACAACACTGGCAGAATCCCCACCCTTCTCTGGCTAGGTTCAAAAACTGGCTTTCAGAAACAAGCAAATTCTTTGAGAAAATGGTATTTTACCAAACTGCCTCTCAACTGAGAGCAAGGACAGAATTTATTAGCAATTTCTCTCTCTGTTACCAAGTCCCACTGTTGTAAAGAAGAGCTTGATGAAAGCCTAATTGCTTTTTCATGTCATTTTTACCTGGAATTAAGTTTAAAAAAAAAAAAAAACAAAACACCTTTCCCATGTTCTTTTGGCCTCTGGCTTGAGTTTTTCAATCAAAAGGAACACCGTTGAATTAATGTGTTTTCCATTTTATTTTTACAGGCAAATGAGAGCTCTTTTAACCTTGGGAAAACTCACAGTAACATAATGTTTGGACAGTGCATTCCAGTAATATCTTGTGAACATACTTTGATGCTGGAATTTTAAAGCCTCCACACACTTCTTTTATGGAAGGGAAATTGTGGATGAAGCCTCAAGACAACCTGAGCTGCTTTCTTTAGTCACCCAGGCTTCTTGTCTGTGAGTAAGGGAACAGTGAGCTGCTCTCATGAAAATTCTCTTCCCTTTTCTAAATGACCACAACCAACAAGTTCCTTAATTTCACCTCTTGAGGGATGGACAAAGGCATCAATGCCAACTCCCCTAAACCTGACTGTTAAGAGGAGGAAATGGGAGGCAGCAGGGGGCAGTGAAAACTCCACTGCCTCTAGAGGCAAAGGGCTGGGTCATTATAACAGCAAGTGATTTCCCTTCCCTCTGTCTCAGTTTCCTCATCTATAAAACGAGGGCTCGCCCCAGAGGGCCCTTCCACCTACAGGTCTAGGATGCCAGACACATTCAGTAAGATTTCTTTGCCTTTTCTCTTTACCAGACCTTTACATTTTAAAGCTGCAGTCCTTCTGCAAATGACATTTAAGATGGTAATAATTAAACCTGACATTTCTCCAAGTCAGAGGATCAGCCACATTTATTTGGAATAAATCAACCTAGCCAACTGCTTCCTTGTTTTCTGTCGCAGAATTCCGACGGTTCGCAAGACAAAAATCAAAATCAAAATCAATCAACAGGTGTTTATTAAGCTGCTTTCCATGTGCCAGGCACTGTGCTGGCTGGCGGAGTTAGAAAGACCAAAATGAAGCTCTTATATGCTGCCAAAGGGAACAAAAATATCTTCTTGCTTTTTCACAAAGGCCTCGTGAATGAGCAATATCCTGTTATAACTGGTACTTCATTAAGATGAACAAAATTAATTTGGTTATATGTTAAATTAAACAATATGTTAGTTTACACCAAAGCTCCTTAAGCTCTGGGTTGCAACCCCACATGGGATCACGTAATTGACTGTGGGGATCACAAAATTATCATTTATTATCAGTAAATGTTTGGTTTGCATACCTTTTAAGATACCTATATACTCAGGGTCATGTAAAAATTTCTCAGGCTAAAAGGGGTCAAAGTGGAAAAGATTTTAAGAATTCCTTCCTGGCTTTAACCTCTCCATAAGACAGGAAGGATGAATGACACTTGTCTGAATGTGCCTAATGTGTTTTTCCCTCAAAACCATCAATTTCTTAAATCATACTGGTCAGAGGAGCAGAGACCTAGAGAAGGAAGGGACCCCTAAGGTGAAGAGACTTACCTAAGATCATACATAGGATCCTAGAACTAGAGGGGCCATTTAATATACCACTTTCTTTGTACAGAGGAGGAAACTGAAGCACAGAGAGTGGCCTCAGTGAACTGCCCAAGGTCAGGCAGGAAAGTAGTGGGTCTTCCATGGCCTTTGGATACTGGACATTTTTGGGCACAGGAAAAAGGCTTCCTAGAAATCAATTACCATAAGGCAATGCTGAACCCTGGGCAACCAAGTCTAAATCTCACAAAGCATCTATAGGTTTTGCCAGGCTTTGGTCTTTAAACTTTATTTTTTCTTCAAAAAAAAAATCAACCTAAAAGATCAGTGCAAATTGATCATTGGGTGCAAAGAAAAAGTATTGGTTTGGGAATTAAGGAACCCAAGTATGTGGGTTCACTGCAGTTTGTTATACCACACACTAACTTCTTAGTGTCTGCTTCCCATGTTAAGAAAAGGGACAGGGGCAGCTAGGTAGTACAGTGGATAGAGCACCAGCCTTGAATTCAGGAGGACCCGAGTTCAAATCTGATCTCAGACACTTAACACTTCCTAGCTGTGTGACCCTGGCCAAGTCACTTAACCCTAGCCTCAGGGGAAAAAAAAGGGATAACATCCTACTTCTTTCTCCATGAAAATGTAACTCAATAGCAAAGTAGGATGGAAAAGCACCATGTGGGCACAGTAGAATGGGTAGTGGTGGTCTGTGTCAGAGGATCTAATTCTGCTCCCTCGGAGCAGTTCTTAACTTCTCTGGGGCTCAGTTTCTTCATATATAAAATGAGAGGAGTGAGAAAGATGGCCTCAAAAGTCCCTTCAAGCCCAAGGGCCACGTTCTTATGATGCCCCAAGCCTCAGAGGGTTATATTTTTACCACAGGCTTGGAACCCCTCAACACTTTCAATTTATCACAACAATATCTATGCACAACGGGGAACAAAATTGTAGAGACTGAATCAGTAAGCATTTATTAAGTGCTGACTAGTTGAAAGGCACTGTGCTAGGTGCTGGGGAAGCAAAATCAAAAGAACCATTCCTATTCTCAAATGAAAAAACGCACATTTAGAAGTCATTCAAAGGTAGTCGGCCCACCCCCAAGTCTAGGCCTACCTTGCAGACCCCTATAACCACCCCTGCTAGCCATGCAGCTATTTCTCTCTCGGTTTCTTCATCTAGAAAACAAAGATAATAAAGAGTGCCACCTCCTTGCGAAGATGCAAAACTGGCTAGTGGAAGGTACCATCAAGTATTACTGAAAAAATAAAAATAAGAAAAATAAAGTATTGCTGAGACGAATGTGTGTGACAAGGCCGAATCTGGAACGTGGAATTAAAAATACAAAGAAGGCTTTGTGTCTGAGGCTCGTCCTAGCAAGCCCACTGACAAGAGCCAGTTGTGTTTGGGTGGTCAGTATGTTACTGCTAAATATTCCACAGACTCTCCCCTCAGGCAGCTACTCAGCAAGGTCTCGCTCTTGATGTGTGACAAGGAGCCAAATACCAGCAAGCCCATCAAGCCCCTCTTTCACAGCCACTGATTTAACCCGTGATCAGGCTTTATACCTCTGCCTCTTTACATCGTCATTAACAACATGAGGGCAAACAGCTCAAACAACTCAACTCAGTGTTTCAGTTGAATAGCTAACCATTTAGTGGAAGAAACACATTCATCTAAGAATAGTTGCCAATCTTTTTTCTTTTGAAACTAATTTTATTTTCACAATTTGAAATGAGGTAACAGTATTCCTATTGATGAGTCGCCATCTGCAGGGGAAACACACACATTAAATGAAGCATGGCTCCACCTTCCTACCAGTATTTTACAGCAGAATTTCCCAACATTCCCATGCCATGGCAACATTTCTTGTCAATTTGCCTGGATGCCCAGTGTAGGGGATGAGGCACAAGGCCCTCAGATGATTAAAAAGAAGGGCAACTATATTTGAAAAAGTTACCTCAAAGAAAGAGGCAATGAAAACCCAAAGCTCAAACAAGTGTCACTCAAGAAAAGTCTTTCCAAGTGATGGCAAGAGCATTGGATCAATTGGGTGGTTCAATGTAGTGTGTCAAACTCACCAGATCCTACTTCTGACTCTTCCACTACCTCGCTGGCTTTGGCCAAGCTCTTTAATCTCTCTGGATCTCAATTTCTGCAATCAAACAATCATGAAACAATTATTCAATGCTATGAGCTAGGCATTGTACTAGATTCTGAGACTATACAGACAAAACTGCAACAGGCCCTGCCCACGTGGTGCTTACAAATCTATCAGGCCAGATAACATGTATACATAATTTTATGATGATTCATTAGTATTGGGAATACCTAGACAGGAAACTCCTTCTAGGAAGGCAATCAGGACTTCCTCAGCTTCTTATCATCATAGAGAATTGTCCAGGATATTAAGAGGTTAGGTGACTTGCCTAGGGTCACACAAATGATACCTGTCAAAGTCAGGACTTGAACCCGAATATGATTTGGCAGTCAGCTGGGTTTACACTACCTTCCTTTAAATACCGAGAGATATGCACACACATATATACATATAATACACACGTAAGTATAAATATAAATATTTGATGGGGGAAGCACTAGTAGCAAAGGGGGTTAAGGGTAAGTGAAAATCAGGAAGGGGAATATAGGAGGTAACACCTAAGCTTTGAAGAAAGTTAGGGTGAGAAGGGAGTATGTTAGAGGCATGGGAGACATTTGTGCCTTTAAAAACAGGGAGATAGAAGAAGATTCTTTCACAAATAGCAAGAAGCTCTATGTGGCTAAATGTCTGAGTACGTGAAAGGGAATAAAATACATAATCAACTTGGAAAAGTTTGCTTTTGACCCTAGATAACAGAGAGCCAATGAAGTTTACTGAGCAGGGAAACGATGTGGTCAGAAATGTGCTTTAGAAATATCACGTTGGGGGCAGCTAGGTGGCGCAGTGGATAGAGCACCAGCCCTGAATTCAGGAGGACCCGAGTTCAAATCTGGTCTCAGACACGTAACACTTCCTAGCTGTGTGACCCTGGGCAAGTCACTGAACCCCAGCTTCAAAAAAAAAAGAAAAAAAAAGAAAAAAAAAAAAAAAGAAGAAATATCATGTTGGCAGCTGCAGGGAATGTGTATAGGAGAAGGGAGAAACTGGAGGCAGGAACACAATTAGGAGGTTATTTTAGTAATTTAGGTGATGGCATTACCAAGTGAGACCGTACAGGTAAACAACTGTTAAATCTGGGAAAGAGCATGTTCTAAAAATCTGCCCAAAAGAAAAAGGAAAAAACCAGAGAGAGGAAAATCCAGGCTGGAACACCAGGGATTCTGACAGTTAGGAGATGAGAAATGGATCCTCCGTCAAAGGAGATTAAGAAGCCATAGATTTGATGGGCAAAAGGAGAAGCGAAAGAGAAGAGAGTCCCCGAGAGACAAAAGGTTGAGCAACAGCATCAAATAAAGCCGAGAGGTCAAGAATGAGAATTGACAAAAGGCACAACCACTAAGAAGAGATCAGAAGGAATTTTGGAGAGAGAAGCTTCAGGTAAGTGATGAATTTGAAGATGAAGGCAGTGAGTGTGGATTGTTTTCTAGGGGTGTGGCTGTAAAAAGAGAAGAAAGCTACAGGATGACAGCTTGATGGTAGGATCAAGTGAGATTTTTAAAGATAGAGGAAACCTGAGCATGTGAGTAGGCAGCAAAGAAGAAACCTGGAGATTAAAGAGAGAGAGCGGATGATGATTACCAGGACAAAACACTAGAGGACAAGGGATCAAGAATACATATAGAGTGGAGTAGCCTTGATAAGAAGGGCTATTTCATTATGACAACTGAGGGAAAAGAATAAAGAGTGACGCATGGTGTCAAGGGATTTGGTGTGAAGAGAAGGGGAAAGAGGGAGCTCAGAAAAAATGGCTTCCAGTTTCACAGAAAAGAGGAAAGGTGGAGCAGCTAGGTAGCGCAACAGATAGAGCACCAGCCCTGAATTCAGGAGGACCCGAGTTCAAATCTGATCTCAGACACTTAACACTTTCTAGCTGTGTGACCCTGGGCAAGTCACTTAACCCCAGCCTCAGGAAAAAAAAAAAAAGAAGAAAGGTCCTCAGCTTGGAGAATGGAAGGAAGGGGAAGGAGGCTTGAATTCAGAAGGCAAGGTCTGGAACAGTCACTGTGATGAGTGGATAAACTGTAGGGCTTCTTAAACCTCTTCCACATGACCCTACATATATGGGTATATAAAATAAGCATAAAAATCAAACATTTACTGATAATAAATCATAATTCCACAACTCTACATTCAGTTACAAGCCCCCATGTGAGGAGTTTAAGAAGCTGGGGAATAGAGAAGCAATTGGGAAGGAATAGGAATGTCTTGTTATGGTGAAAGCCAAGTCAAGACTGGATACAACTTTGTAGTACACCACATGAGTAGGGAATATGGATGGGGGGTAGAAGGCAGGGTTGGAGTTGGAGAGACATGAGAGGACTAGAGGGCAAGGATTTAAGAGTAGAGAACAGTGTATTAAGGAACTAGCTAGCTCCAAGATCAAGAATGGGAAGTTGTTGGAGCAAGGAGAATGGCTTGGGGTGGGGAGGAAAGGTGAGGAGAGAAAAAAGGAACATGTGATCATTGAAGTGGAACATTTGGTAAGATGAAAGGAGTAGCCCAGGCCAAGAGAAGAAGAGGTCATGGGAATTGAAAAGATGGAAGAACTGAGATATCCAGGTATTTGAAAGCCCATCACCCAGCAGCATGTATGTTGAAGATCCCTCCTATAATGGTAGAAAGGAAGACTGTAAATCAGGTAATTAACTCCTCATGGATATGTCACAGGCTTCCCCGTTCCAGTATTTATGTCCCAACTAAGGACTTGTGAATCAATAGGGAAGAGGTATTAGCCAACTCAAAAATTAAGGTCCTATTTGTAGTTCTCAGTTTGATTAAGCCCTTGTTTTTGGTTTTCAGAAATTAAAACGTCTTTCTTTTGACTTGGGTTTCTCAGTATAGTTCAACCTAATGATAGTTTGTAACTGAAACAATCTAATTCCCCTAAATTCCATAATGCTACAAAGAGTGACCCCTTTTCCTAGAAGTGGGTCAACCCTTGTGTTCTTCTAAGGGTCCATCACAGTTATAAAGATTAGATTCATGAAGACTTTTGAGAGGCAGCAATGACTAATGAACTAGGAATAGTACTAATAGTAGTAGTGAGAATAGTAAGAAGAGATTTTTACAATTTTTATCTCATTTGATCTTCACAATAGTTCTGCAAGGAAGAATGTATCCCTATTTTACAGATGGGGAAACTGAGGTAAAGAGAAATTACAAGTGTCTCAGAATCACACTTCAAGTATTAAAACCAATTTGAATTGGTCTGCCCAATTCCAGGGCCAGTGTTCTATGTCCTGTGGTGTCTCCTAGAGGCCTCTGCTATTATATTCCTCTCTCCACTCCACCCACAGTCACAAAGTAGTAACATAACTGAAAGAATATTGGATTTAAAGTCAGAGAACTTTAATTTGGCGCAGTGGATAGAACACCAGCCCTGAATTCAGGAGGACCCAAGTTCAATCTGGTCTTAGATACTTAACACATCCTAGTTGTGTGACCCTGGGCAAGTCACTTAACCCCAGCCTCAGGGGGGAAAAAAAAAGTCAGAGAACTTGGGTTGGAACACCAATTCAGTCACTATCTATTTAACCTTATCTTCTCAAGTCCTATCTATCTCTAAGCTTTGAGCCTAGGAAATGACTGATTAAATGCTGTTCTTTAACAAGTTTTAGGCCTTCACAGATTTACAAACAACAGATGACTCTCTTTATAAACATATTCATACACCCACCCTAAGATCCAAATTGTGACAAATATCTCAATACTGTACAAGCAAGTCTACATAACAATGTGTTGCAACAGGAGCAGAGTTTGGTATCACCATATTTCTTGATTTAAAATAGATATGACCAAATTCTTCAAACTCCCACTTTAAAACATTTGCCTCACACCAAAATCAAGCCAGTGACTCTGAAAAACAAACAAACAGGGTTACAGGGACCCAAGGGAGAAAGTGGAAGAACTGAGAGTTGGGTTTTTTTTTCTTTCTTTTTTTTTCCCCTGAGGCTGGGGTTAAGTGACTTGCCCAGGGTCACACAGCTAGGAAGTGTGAAGTGTCTGAGACCAGATTTGAACTTGGGTCTTCCTGAATTCAGGGCTGGTGCTCTATCCACTGCACCACCTAGCTGCCCCCGAACTGAGAGTTGTTTTATAAAATAAGTTAGTCATTCAAATCAAAAAGGTTTTATTTCACACCCACTGTATGCTAGGCACTGTGCTAAGGGGCTGGGATTACAAAGACAATACTGAGGGCTTGCATTTGACAAAGGGAATACAGCATATTCACAGATAATATTCAGTATTTATATAGCACTTACTACAAGCTAGATGCTGTGCTAAGCACTTTAAAATTATTCTTTCATTTGCTCCTTACAACAATCCTGGGAGGTAGGTGTTATTATCCCCTACTTGACAATTGAGGAAACTGAGGCAAATGGGGGAAATTACTTTCCCATGATCACACATCTAGAAAGTGTACAAGGTAAGATATGTATTCAGTCTTCCTGACTCCAGGCCCAGCACTTTGATCCACCATATCACCTTGCTGTTAAATATGTACATACACAGCAAAATAACTGTTCAGACATGTATACCTATATTATATTTAACTTATACTTTCACATATTGAACATGTATTGGTCAACCTGCCATCTGGGGGAGAGGGGAAAAGTTGGAACAAAAGGTTTTGCAATTGTCAATGCTGGAAAATTACCTATGCATAAAATTTTTGTAAAAATTAATTAATTAATTTTAAAATATGTACATACAAGATATGTACCAAATAAATACACTTATTTGGAGGGGGGGAGAAAAAGGAATACTAACAACTAGGGGAATTGAGGAAGGTCTTCTGAAGAATGCAACACGAGATACATCTTAAAGAGAACTAGGGGTTCCAAAGAAATAAGCCCCTCTACCAAATAGTTGCCTAAACTGTTTTAGAGCATGGCTTCTTAAACTTTTCCCACTCCCTTTTCACCCAAGAAATTTTTACATGATCCTAAGTATACAGGTATATAAAATAAGTATACAAATCAAATATTTATTGATAATAAATCATAATTTTGTAACCCCCACATTCAATTTCATGACCCACAGTTTAAAAAGTTTTGTTTTAAGAGGCAGCTAAGGGGATAGCAGTGGACTCAGTACTGGGCCTGGAGTCAAAAAGATTTGATTCAAATCTTACTAGCTATGTGATCCTGAGCAAGTCATTTAACCTGTTTGCCTCGTTTTACTCAGCTGTAAAATGGAAATGATATCAGCATCTACCAAACAGGGTTGCCATGAGAATCAAATAAGATTTTTAAAAGTGTTTAGCACAATGCCTAGCACACATAGTAGGCACTTCCTAAATATTAGCTATATTATTATTGTTGTTGTTCAATATATATTTCTTTTTTTAAATTTATTTTATTTATTTAATATTTCCCCCATTACATTGAAAACAATTTTTTTTACATTTGTTTTCAAAATTTTTGAATTCTAGGTTCTCTCCCTTATCCCCACCCACAATTAAGAAACCACATGTCAAGTTATGCAAAACATTTCCATAAAAGTTAAGTTGTGAAAGAAAACATAGATCTCCCATTTTAATGAAAACAAAAACCTCCAAGGAAAATGAAGTTAAGAAGAGAGAGAAAAAGAAAATGCTTCAATTTGTACTCAGACACAATCAGTTCCTTCTCTGGGTATGGATAGGATTTTTCATCATAAATCCTTCAGGGTAGTAGCAAAGTCATTCATAGCTGGTCACCCCAGAACATTGCTATTACTCTGTACACAGTACTTTGCTTGAGTTCATGGAGGACTTTCCAGGTGCTTTTTCCCCCCTGATTCATTTCCCATAGAACAATAATAATCCATTACAAGTATATACCACAATGAATATTATGGAATATTATGGTTCTATAAGAAATGACCAGCAGAAGGATTGCAGAAAGGCCTGGAGAGACTCACATGAACTGATGCTGAGTGAAATGAGCAGGACCAGGAGATCCTTGTATACTTCAACAACAATACTTCAATTCTGATGAATGTGGCCCTCTTCAACAATGAGATGAACCAAGTCAGTTCCAATAGAGCAGTAATAAACTGAACCAGCTACACCCAGTGAAAGAACTCTGGGAGATGACTATGAACCACTACATAGAATTCCCAATCCCTCTATTTTTGTCTGCCTGCATTTTGGATTTCCTTCTCGGGTTATTTTTACCTTATTTCTAAGTCCGAATCTTTCTGTACAGCAAAATTACTATTTGGACATGTATACATATATTGTATTTAACTTATACTTTAACATATTTAACATGTATTGGCCAACCTGCCATGGGGGTGAGGGAGGAGGAGGGGAAAAATTAGAACAAAAGGTTTGGCAATTGTCAATGTTGTAAAATTAGCCATGCATATATCTGATAAATAGAAACTATTAAAGAAAAAGAAAAAGAAAAAAAAAAGTACATACCACAGTTTAATTAAGCCATTCCCCAACTGATGGACATCCTCTCAATTTCCAATTTTTTTTTTTGCCTTGAGAAGACAGCTGTTAAACATTTTTTGTACATGTGGGTTTAAAATATATTTTTCTTAAAAGCAAACTCTAATTTCTTTCTGGACTACTGGTTTCTCCTCAAGATGCTTTCACTAAGGAATTTCTCTAAAGCCTAGTAGATAAGAATGGAATTTGGAAAACTTGAATTTGAATCCTGTCTCAGACACTTACTAGTCATATGAATAGTCACTTGGCAAGTCACACTTAATTCATGGCAGCCTCAGTTTCTTCATCTGTTAAAGGGAAGATGATAATAGCACCGACCTTTCAGGGTTACTGTAAGGAGCAAATGAGATAAGTAAATCACTTTGCACACCTTACCATGCTATATAAATGCTATTATTATTTTTGAAATCCTAGTATGTAGAATTTTAGAGAAGGCAAATTTATATAAATAAAATCCTCATGAAATTTCAGCTATCAACAATCTTAAGAAAAAAATACTCTAAATCACTAATAATTTTTTAAAATGTAAACTAAAGCAACTCTGAGGTTCCAATTCATACTAGACAAAGATGACAAAACGTGGACATGACAAAGGATTAGTGAAAAACAAGTACACTTGGGCATTATGAATCAAAGGAAATGAACAGGAAGAAATCTGAGCTATCAACCCTTTAAAAAAAAAATGCTCTAAATCCCTAATACAGCAGCCTGGCCAAGATGACAAAAGAGGAAAATGACAAATTTTCCTTTTTGGAAAGAGCTGTGGGAAAACAGGTACACTCAAGATGGTTGATGGAGCTGGAAATTGATTCAGCCATTGTAGAAAGAAAATTGGAATCCTGCCCAGAGTTCCCAAATTGTATATGCCCTTTGACCCAGGAATACTACTATTAGGTTTATACCCCCAAAACAATGGAAGGAAAAGGATCTGAATATACAAAAATAATTATGGCAGTGCTTTTCATAGTTGTCAAAAACTGGCTCCTTAGAGGGGTTTCTTCGCACTAGGGAATAGCTAAACAAACTGGGACTATATGGATAAGATGGAGTCTTATTGTACCCTAAGAAATAACAAAATGGAGACCTTCAGAGGAAGTTGGGAATACCTCTAAGATTCGATGCAGAGAGAAGTGAGCAAAAGTAGGAGACTAATTTATACAACGATAAAAGAAAAAATAAAATATCTTTGAAAGACTTTCAAACTCTGATCAATGCAATGCTAAAACAGGAGTCTAAAAGACAGAAGATGAAACATACCATTCACTTCCTGACAGATGATTAACTTAAAATAAAGGGATCTAAGTTTTCAGCCCTAATTCATATGGGAATTTATTTTGGTGGCTTCTGTATATATGTGTTTGGGGTTTTTTAATTGACTTTATTGAAGAGGAGGGGGAATTGAAGGGCTTAGATTAATTTTTTAAAATACTAGAAAAAGGTAGCCATAACATGTATACATATATTATATTTAATTTATACTCTAACATATTTAACATGTATTAGTCAACCTGCCATCTGGGGAAAAGAGGGGAAAAATTAGAACAAAAGGTTTGGCGATTGTCAATGTGGTAAAATTACCCATGCATATATCTGGTAAAGAAAAACTATTAAAATATTTTTTAAAGGTAGCCATATATAGCATTTGAATTAAAAATGTTAAAAGTTGTTCATTTTTAGATTTGAGTCACTGTTTTCCTCATATCCCAGGCCACTGCCCTAAAAACCTAAGACACAAAAATGGTGAGGAATGCCATTTTTGTGCCCTGGGTCTTTCTAACAGCCCAAGAAAGCCTGGGGACCCCTGCTCAGAATCATGTTTGTTCATCCCTAAGATAAAAATACTGAGGATGGTAAAGAAAACTCAGTTACACTGAAACAGAGCTATCCAAATATTTTTTCAAAACAAATTCATGGTCCCTAAGTTAAGAATTCCCTGCCCTAAACTATGAGTAAACAGCAAAAAGATGAAAGAGGACTGACCGCTCAGCCTAGAACTTTAATATTTACCGAGTCTGCCATGAGAAAATAAATGTTAGAAATATCAATTCTGACTTATGGTCAGGGGAAGAATACTGAACTCAGAGTCCTAACAGAGTGGAAAAATGGAAAAGCATTGACCAAAAAGTCAGAGGACCCAGGTCTTATCTCACCTCTGTATCTAACAAGTAAGCCCCTTCTCTTCCTTGAACCTCAGTTCCTCTGTAAAATGAAGGACTTAGATTAAGTGGCCTCTAAGGATCCCTTCTAAGTCTAGATCAAGGATCCTCTCTGTGACCTTGGATCATTCCCTTCCAATCCCTGGGCCTCAATTTCCCCCCTCTATAAAATCAGGGGATTAGACTAAATGGCCTCTGAGATCCCTGATGGCTGTAGATCTGTAGCATAAGGGTAGAGTCAGAAAGACCTGAATTCAAATCTAGCCTCAGATGCTTATTCAGATGAGACCCCAGGCAAGTCACTTAACTTCTGTTTGCCTCTGTTTCCTCATCTATAAAATGGGAATCATAACAGCACTTACCTCCCAAGGTGGTTGTGAAAATTAAATGACATAATATTTATAAAGGACCTACTGGCACATCTTAAGTGCTATACAAATGTTAGCTATTGTTATTAATCTTATGATCATCATTTACATTTACGTGTGAGATTGAGAACAAGCCTTTTGCCTCTCTACAATTCAACATTCTCCATATATTCAAATCAGGAGCATGGTTCTTGCATCATCTACCTTCCAGTCTTTTGAAATGGAAAGATCCTTTGTAAATCTGAAAATCCTAGAGAGTTAGTAGTCAGCCCACAAACAGCTGCTCCATTCAAAAAATGATTTTCACACCATCAATTTGAATTTAACACGTTATTATCACCTCTGATCTCTCTCTCTCTCTCTTTCTATATCTATTTATAGATATAGAAGTAGAGATAGACATATATAGCTATCACCTGCCCTAACCTCTCTCTTGAACTCCATTTCCACACGGTCAACTGCTTTTTGAATATTTTGAATTTGATTCCACATGTCCAGAATGGAATTCATTCTAGTTCTCCCCTAAATCCTCCCTTCCTCTCAAATTCTATGTTGTTATATAGGCTACCATTATCCTCCCAGTCTCCTAGGTCTACAAGTCCTATCAATTCTACGTCAGCATCATTCACATACATCCCTTTCTCTCTGCTCACCCAGCTAACACCCTAGTTCAGACTCATGTTGTCACCTGGACTACTTCGATAGCCCTCTAATAGGGCTTCAAGTCTCTCCCCTTTCCGATTCCTCCTCCATTCCACTTCCAAGGGGATTTTCTTAAAGTACAGATCTGCCCAGATAGACATAGGTCTGGCCACCTCCCTACTCAAATGCTCCCTATGACCTTTAGGACCAAACAGAAGCTATGCCTGAGGCCTTCTTGTATTTCCAGTTTTATTAATCACCATTCCCCTCCATATACTCTATGATGTAGGTATACTAGGTTTCTGAGACTGCCTCATATACAACACTCCATCTGCAATCCTGTGTCTTGTTCTCTTCCACTTCTTGGAATCAGTGGCTTCCCTCAAGACTCAGTTTAAGTGGCAATTTCCACTACAGAACTTTCCCTGGTTCTCTCCTGCTCCCCTCCTTGTCCCCCATTCTTTTTAAGGTAGCCTTGAATCTACTCTGTATACATCATTTGTTGCTGTTCAATCATTTTTTCACTTGGGCCTGACTCTTTATCATCCCATTTGAGCTCTTCTTGGCCAAGATCCTGGGATTCTCCAGCTCATTTTACAGATAAGGAAACCAAGGCAAACAGGGTTAAGTGTCTTGCCCATGGTCACATAGCTAGTAAGTGTCCAAAGCAGCATCTGAACTCAGGTTTTCCTGACTGAAGGCCCAGTGCTTTATCCACTGCCAGGGAAACAGCATACAATGACAAAAATAAAATAACAACAAAGCTGAAAGCCATGAACTATAATCACCAGATCTGGCAGCAGAGAAGAATTGAGATGAGGCGCCTCTGCACAGGCTGGGAACAAAAGTTATAGACTATCACCTGTGGTGGCAGGGCAGAGCCTGGTTATCGGCGCCACCTAGTTGCCATAGAATGCACATGTCTAGGAGTATTTTCACTTTTATGCCTAGAGCTTAATAGATGCTTGTTAATTATTCTAGGAGAAACTGGCATTTGGGCAAGGTTCTTAGGGAACATGGGGAAGAGAATGGAGGGTTGTCAATATTGAATATTAAATTATGTTATTATTTAATATTATTAAATACTATATTATCAAATGTTATTTAACTGCTTTCATTATACTGATGAAAAAAACAAAATCTAAACAACCGTCCAGTCACTCCTTATTTCCTACCATAATCTAACTCCTCTTTAAATCCCTCAATAATTTTTCCCCAACCACCTGCCCCACCTTATTTTCCATCCCCAGCCCATACCCTGTAGTGTAGTTTCAAAGGTCTACAAAGACACTATTTCCCATTTCTGCCTTCAATGTGTGATCCTTGTCCTAATGCCTGGAAAATCCCCCTTTCTGTCTATCCAAACCCTACACATCCTTCTATAATCTTGCCTGTTTTCCCTCAGTTGTGATCTATTATAATACCAAGCTAGAAAAAGAATACATTATAGTGGAGCTATGAGATTATACAACCATACACATATATGTGTGTGTATTCAATATATTATTTATTTATATAAATACTTATTATATATTAAATATATTAATTATTATTATTTATTATATAGGATATTATTATATTATGAAATATATCTATTTATATAAATACTTATATTTTTAATATTTTATTTATTAATAATAATAAGGAATGCTTTAATATTATTATTTCATATTTCATATTATGTATAATCAGTCCAACCATCCTGGAAAACAATTTGGAATTATTCTTTAAAAAGTGACCAACATATTTATACCCTTGAACCCAGATATGGCCCACATGGAAAGATCTCACATATATCCAAAGTATCACAGTACCACTGTGATAGCAAAGAACTAGAGACAGTGTCAGTGCCCTTCAACTGGGGAAAAGCTAAGCCAATTATGGTCCATGAACAAATGGAATATCACCGTGCCAAAATAAACTAGGAACGAGAAGAATCCGGAAATGCCTTGGGAAGATTCATAAGAAGTTGGACAATATGAAACCTATACAACAACAAAAATAGCAGCAGAACAAAGAAACAAACCTGAAGGCCACAGAACCAGAAGCACCAAATTTGGCACCTTAAGATGATATGTCTCCTTGCAGAGGTGGGGGGGAATCAGTTATAGAATATCACCTACAGTGGCAAATTCTGTGTGTTGGTTGGATTTGCTGGGTGCTTTTCTTTTTCTTTTCTAATCTTTGTTAATAAGAAGTGGCTCACATCTGTATCCAGAGAGAGGACTGTGGATCACAACATAGTATTTTCATTCTTTTTGTTGTTCTTAGCTTGAATTTTGTTTTTTGTTTTTTCATTTTTTCTCTTTTTGATCTGATTTTTCTTGTGCAGCAAGATAATTGTGGAAATATGTGTAGAAGAACTGCACATGTTTAATATATATTGGATCTCTTGCCATCTCGGGAGAGGGTAGGGAAAAAATATGGAACACAAGGTTTTGCAATGGTGAATGTTGAAAATTATGTATGCATATGTTTTGAAAATTAAAAGCTTTAATAAAAAAATAAGGGATCGCTCAGTGCATAGGGAGAGAGACATATTCAGAAATTAAGATGATGGAAAAACAAGTACCTTTGTGTATTGCAGGCCAAAAAGCTAAACAAAAAATTTTCAAAGAAATCTGATGTTAAAAGACATCGGTAAAAAAAATAAAAATGTTTAAAAGAAATGCTATTTAGTATACATGTAATATTATGTAAGAAACTCTACAACATAATATGAATACCTGATTTTGTCAATGTTCTTGCCTTCCCAACTAGATTAGAAATTCCTTGATTGTGGGGACCACATGCTTCCCAACAACTAATGTAAGGCTGAGTAAGTAGTGGGTGCTCAATATTCAATAATAAACTAATTACTTTACATTCCATTAGAGAACACTGCACTAGGTTATTTCCAAACTAACACCAGTGGGATCCTATCAAGGCAAGTGAGACCCTACAGCAAAACATAGGAAAGGAGAGGAAGAGAGCTCATCAGCAATCTGGCTTAATTAGACCCCTTCTCCTCACCTCCTACATTCCCTTCCCAGTAAGGTAAGGGATAATGATGGTAAGGTAGCAGGCAGCATGTCCCCAAAGGAGCGTTTTTGTTTGGGGTTGGTATTTTTGGTCCTTGTATACAGGAACAGATGGGGCTAGACTAACAGAAGCAAGCTTTTGCTTTTGCAAAATGGTCCATAAGAAGTTAGCAAATTGTTGCATAAATCAGTACTCAGATTACTAGGACAAAAGGGGGGGGAAATAAGGGAGAAAAAGAAAAGGACTTTGGGGGTTATTATATAAATGAACATTTTCAATGCCACTATTCTCCAAGGCATTTGGAGATATCAAATCATATCCACTCCAGCAAAACCTCAAAGTTTCAAGATGGCACACATGAAAAGCAATTTTTGAACCCTGCCTAGGTTCAAAACATACCTAATATACATATATATTATATATGTATATATAATATATATACCTAATTTCTACCTGACTAGATGCAATGGATCCCCACTGCTTTAAGTGTCGTTTCAAGCTATTAAGAACCTCAAACTGGAGCAACTATCTAGCTAAGTGGATAAAGCATGGACCTGGGAGTCTCAGGAAGATCTAAGTTCCAATCTTGCCTCAGATATTTAACACTTAGCACTACTGTCTATCTACCCAGGTTACTTATACCTTCGGAATCTAAGATTTAATGCGCAACAAGAAAATGGGATTTACACACATATATTGTATCTAGGTTATATTATAACATATGTAAAATGTATGGGATTGCCTGTCATCAAAGGGAGGGAGTAGAGGGAGGGGGGGGATAATTTGGAAAAATGAATACAAGGGATAATGTTATAAAAAAAAAATTACTCATGCATATATACTGTGAAAAAATTTATAAATAAAATTTAAAAAAAAAAGATATTTAGCACTTACTAGCTGGGTGACCCAGAGCAAGTCACTTAATTCCACTTGCCTCTCAAAAATGCTCAAAGAAAACAAAAAAACCCAAACCAAAAACATAATAATAATTTTTAAAAACCTCCCTCAAACTGCACTACGACTTTTGGGACACCTTGTATAATGTCTCTCCTGGTTCAAATCTCTAAAAGCTTAAGCAGAAAACCTCACAAATCAGCTCTATGTGCATAGCCTTTAATTACAGGAATCTCTGGGATGAATTAAATGTCACCTTGTCCTTTAGTCACACGTCCTATCCCAAATAAGAACCTTAAATTTTAAAATTATATTAAAAAAAACAACAACAACCAATACTTTTAGGAAGGTTACCCACACTTGAAGAACAAACAATAGAATTCCACTTGTAAAAAGAAAGGAAATGAGAGCTCACAACTTTCTAATCACCTTTGAAATATAAACATTATTTTTCTGCCAACTTATGTTCCCAAAGGAATCTTCTCTCAACATGGAAAAACTCATATCCGAGATGCTTCATAGAAATCACACTGGAAAAGAAACACCAAAAAATAAGAAATACAAACAAGCCCCTTTAATAGCATGGGCCTTGAGCTAGAGATCAGCAGATGATACATTTCTCATTTGAGAAATAATCTGAAAAAGAGACCAAAATGCTCATTATATCTCAATACCTGGCTGCGAATGAAAATCCACAAAGGCCAAATAATGCAACAAAACCAAATCTATTCCAGGCTGGAGCCACAAGTTATCAAGTAGAGGTCCCTGAAATAGGTTTAAAGATATACATATATCTTTATATATGATATATATATGTGTGTGTGTGTGTGTATATATATATATATATATATACACACACACACACACACACAGACACACACACACAAATAAAGAGAGAGAATAAACAGGAAGAAAGTAAATTCGAGGGGGAAAGGGATAAGAACAAAAGTGCTTCATTCCAAGTCTTGGATAAAGATTTTGTTCAGCCTCCTCCCTCAAGTGAGAGGAATAGTGAAGTGGAAAAACAACCATGGGAGCTCGTGTGACCTTACTGGGTCTCAGTTTATTGGATTGTAAAGGAAGAGGGTCAGATCAGACAGACTCCAAGATCCCTTCCAGTTCTAGCTCTAGGGGTCCATTGATTCTCTCAAGCTTACAATCAGAGATGAAAAAGCAAGGAGCAATATTGCAAGTTTTTTTCAGCTGGAGCACAAGATTTCTCATAATCAAAGCTGGAAATAAGGGCAAATTTGGGTAAAAAAAGAGGGAAAGAGACTGCTAGTTACACGGGAGCCTCAAAGAGCAAGGAAAAGAATTCTGCAGAGGGCCACGCCAGCCTGATGCCTTGCAAACTTTAACTAGATGCTAGACAAACAGGGAGCGGGCAAGGGCACCACGTGCCAGAGGATGGGGAATCTAGCTAGCGCAACTTCTGGGAGCCACTAAATCCAGAAAAGCAACGACGTTTGTGTCTGTCTGGGGCGGCTACGGAGACCCCAAGACAAGTGCAAATGAATATCTCTTGTCAGAGAGGGCGCCCCTGGAGCCAGACCTTGAGAGCAGCACCTGCTAGGAGGCTAGCTCTCCTCTCAGAGCCCGCAGCCAAGCCGCGGCAGCCTCGGGGCTCGCCCCCTAGGGGCCGTCAAAGAGCCCAAGAGACTAAACCATGCACCCCCCCACCCCCCACCCCCGTCCCCAGCGCCAGGACGCTCCTCACCAGAGCCGTCCTACCCACAGTGGTCCGAGGCTCGAGAACCGCGGGGACCAGGGACTGGCTGCGAGTGGGGCGTTACCGCCGGCTCCCGGCTCCGCCAAGGCCAAGGGCAGGCGCCCTTGGGGCTACCGCTCCCGCAGTCCCGCGCCCCCGAACGCCACCGCGTCGGTGGCAGCAGCGGCGGCGGCGGCGGCGACTGCGACTGCGGCGGCAGTGGCGGCGGTGGCGGCGGCTGTGGCGATAGCGGCGGCGGCGGCGGCGATAGCGGCGGCGGCAGCAGCGGCGGCAGGAGTAGCGGCAGCAGCGGCGGCAGCAGCAGCAGCAACAGCGCCGGCGAGCAGCGGCGGGAGTACCACGGCTAACGCCTGAAGGCCACGCCCCCCTGCCCCCTGGCGCTCACCTTCCACCCTCACTGCGCAAGCGCGGGCCTCTCTCCCACTCTCCTCAGTCTCTCAGCCAACCGCCCGCGAGCTCCTTCTAGTAACCAGTCTCCACCAATGGCCTGTCTCTCGCCATCCTCGCGCCGCCCTCTCTGCGCCCTCTCTCGGCGCAGCCGCCAGATTGGTCTTATAGTAATCGGTGGAGACGAAGACAAGTCCCGCCCCTAGACAAACCCCGGGCCAATGACCTCTTCCCACTGGAAATCTCAAATAGCTCTGCTACTGCTGCAGGCAAAGTTTTGCCCGCGCTCCTTTCTTCTCTTTGCAAAGGGGCATAAAATATCTGCACTGCATATGATGGCTAATATTTGCAAACATTAACGCCGCTGCACGTGACAGCCTTCTGCTAATGAGCAAAGGTCTGAGTCCCCACAGTTCTAGCCCTAGAGTGAATGCACAACTTTCACTCCTTAAACGGAGAAAAGCATGAGCAGTATTGCAAAGGGAGCTGAAGTATTTCTTGCAATATTCTTAGGATACAGCTCCAGATCTGCTAGGAACCTCCGGAAGTCCTACACCCTCATTTGACAAAGGAGGAAACAGGCCCACACAGGGCAAGGAACCTGACCAAAGTCCCCCGGCCAAAATTCTAATGCACATCTTCGGAGTCCCAAACCACAGCTCTTTCCATTGTACCATGCTGCCTGCAGTGGGCAAGGGGGACAATGATAGCCCAATGATAAGCTCCCGGAAATCCCTGGAGAAAGGAGGGTTTGGAGGGAAAAGGAAGAGTAGTTTGGGTTTATCAAGGACAACTATAGAGCTAGCCATCCATAACCCTATCTCCACACTCATCAAATCAAAATAAGAACGAATACTTATTAGTTGGCTCACTCCCAGCAAAACTCCTAGATAATATATCATTAACAGGATATAGATAGATAGATAGATAGGTAGATAGATAGATAGGTAGATAGATAGATAGATAGATAGATAGATAGATAGATAGATAGATAGATAGATAGATTAGAGAACTAATTTTTTTCTAATTATCCCTGTCATTTTACTGCCGCATTAACCTCCCAACGAAAAAATTCCTTCCAATGACGCTCAGCCCTGCAATTTGGAATTTTAGAGAATCCCTGAGACATGAAATGACTTGGCAGGAATCTCTTGGGCACTAGCTGGCAGAGGAATGACTCGAACCCCAGTCTTACAGATTCTGAGCTCCAGCTGTGCAGCAGCTGTCTATTCTACTTCTTTTTTGCTAAATTGTGCATATAAACAAATGCTGTTCTCAATGGAGACTGCAGAGATTTTATAACATCTTCATCTGTATGAGTTTATCAAATTTTTAAAAATAATTTTATTTCTACAAGTTAATACGATAGAAATTGTTGAGAGGCAATTTAAACTCACATGAAAAAATGCTCTAAAACACTATTGATTAGAGAAATGCAAATGAAGACATTTCTGAAGAGCCACTTCATACTTCTAGTCTGCCCTAAAATGATGAGAAAAGATAATGATAAATGCTGGAGGGGATGTGGGAGAACTAGGACAGAAATGCCTTTCCGGTGGACCCGTGAAATGATCCAGCCATTCTGGGGAGGAATTTGGACTAAACTGTGCATACCCTTGGAGCTAGCAGTGCCCCTACTGAGTCTGCATCCCAAAGAGATCATAAAAGAGGGGGAAAGACCCACTTGTGAAAAAAAGGTTTAGAGCAGATCTTTTTGTTGTCGCAAGAAACGGGAATTTAAGTGGATGCCCATCAGTTGGGGAATGACTGAATAAGATATAGTATATGAATGGTATGGAATATTATTGTTCTAGAAGAAATGATGAGGGGCAGCTAAGTGGGGCAATGGAGTCAGACCTGAATTCAAATCTGGTCTCAAGACACTTAACATTTTCTAGCTGTGTGAAGTCACTTAACCTCAACTGTCTCAGGAAAAAAAAAAGAAATGATGAGCACTATGGTTTTTCCTTTTCGGAATTTTCTCTCCCATATGGAAAATATGGAAATATATATTATATACATATGTATTAAAATATATATTAAAATGAATGTACATGTGTAACAAAAATGTTTTTACATGTAACTGGGGGAATTAAAATAATAATAAAAATTTAATTTAAAATACAATATTTTTTTAAAATTTTAAAATAAAAAGAAATGATGAGCAGGCTGATTTCAGAAAATCAAGACTAGAAAGACATGAACTGATGCTGAGTGAAGTGAGCAAAATCCAGAGAAATTTGTACGTAATAACAGCAAGATTATGTGATGGTCAACTGTGATGGACTTGGTTTTTCTCGGCACTGTGGTAATTCAAGACAATTCTAAAAGACTTGAGATGAAAAATAGCAATCCAAAGAGAGAGCTAGGGAGACTGAATGTGGATCAAAGCATAGGATTTTCACCTTTGCTTGTTTGCTTGCTTTTTTCTTTCTCATGGTTTTTTTTTTCCCTTTTGGTCTAATTTTTCTTGCACAACATGACAAATATGGAAATATGTTTAAAAGGATTTTACATGTTTAATCTCTATCAGATTACTTGGTGTCTTGGGAAGAAGGAAAATTAGTCTCATCACTTTTTAAATATAAGCATTATATTTATCAAAGATGCTTCATGGGAATCACACTGGAAAACAAACAGAAGAAAATAAAAACAAGCCCCTTTAATAGTGAGGGCTTTGAGCTAAAGACTAGTAGATGATACAGTTCTCATTTGAGAAATAATCTGAAAAGGAGACCAAAATGCTCATTATATCTTAAGACCTGTTATCTAGCTGGGAATGAAAATCCACAAAGGCAAAATAACGCAACAAAACTAAAGCTACTCTATGCTGTACCCACGAGGTACCAAGCAGAGGTCCCTGTAATAGGTATAAAGATATACATATGTTTGTGTGTCTATGTGTGTGTGTGTGTGTGTGTGTGTGTATATATACATATATGTATATATATATATATATATATATATATATATATATATATATATATATATATATATATATATATGCAAATAAAGAGACACACAGAGACAGACAAAGACAGAGGGGGGGAGAGATAATAGGAAGAGAGTAAATACAAGGGGGAAAGGGACAAGAACAAGAGTAAGTACTTCATTATAAGCCTTGGATAAAGGAGTGAGAAAAAATTGGAACACAAAAATCTTACAAAAATGAATGTTGAAAACTATCTTTACATGCATTTAGAAAAATAAAATACTATTGAGGAAAAAAAGAAATTGAGAGGCAATGTAAGCATATTGGATAGAGAGCTGGCTTTAGGGTTGGACAAAACAGGGTTTAAGGCCCACCTCTGAAACAAACCAACTGCAGCACAACAAAGTTGGCCTAGCATGACCTGATCTTGGTCCAGCTAGAATGGCTTTTCTGTTCCTCACATGTGGTATTCTATTTCCCTCTTTTCTATCTTTGCAGTCACAAAACTGGCCCTGGGATGTGTTACAACTTCATTTCTCTCTTAGAATCCCCTCATTTTTAAAAAAAATTTCTCTCTTAGAATCCCTCATTTTTTTTAAAAACTCAGCTAATGCATCACCTAACTAAAGCCCTTCCTTAACCACCCAATGCCTCTCCCCTCTACCTAGAAATCATCATATATTTATTTCATACATTTTATATGAATTCATTTATATATGTCATCCCTTCTATAGAATGTAAGCTTCATAAGGTTGGGGATTGTCTCATTTTTTGTTTCCCCAGTTCCCGGCACAGTGGCTGGCACACAGAGATACCTGATAAAAGTTTGTTGTTTGACTGATGTTTACTAACCATTTATAAAATGTTCCATAATTATTCCAGAGATTGAAGTCAAGCTCAATTCTCTATAGTGTTGGAGTTTCATTTCATCTTTTGGAAAACAGAATATTTGGCCTTCTCAAGACCTGTGACACCTCTTTTATCCTCCATGTTTCAAATGTTATTGACAGTGGCTCACCAATAATCTTCAAGGATTTTACTTCACAATGTTCCTTAAGACAGTAAAAACTCCCAGGAATATTAAAGCCCAACCCCAGTCCCCCCAAATTAAAGAGAAAATACTTCTCATAGCTAGAAAAAAACAATTCAAATATTGGGGAGCCACATTCAGGATCACAAAAGATTTAGCAGCTCCTATATTAAGGGATTGGAAGGCTTGGAATATATTCCAGAGAGCAAAGAAGCTAGGATTACAACCTCCCCAACAAAACTGAGTATAATTCTTCAGGTGACAAAATGGATATTCAGTGAAATAGAGAATTTTCAAGCATTCCTAATGAAAAGACCAGAGCTGAACAGAAAATCTGATTTTCAAATACAAGATACAAAAGAAGCATAAAAAGATCGTAAGAGATTTGATAATGTTAAACTGTTTATATTCTTACATGGGAAAATGATATTTATACTTCCTAAGAACTTTATCATTATTAGGACAGTTAGGAGTATACATGGATAGAAAGGAGAGGTGTGAGTTGAATGTGATGATATAATTATCTTAAAAAGTAAAATTAAGAGATGAGAAAGAAGAAGACACTGTGAGTAGAATGGAATACATTAGTGTGCATAAAAGAAGCCTAAGAGAGATTTTACGGTGGAAAGGAAAATAGGAAAGATGAGGTGGGGAACATATAAACCTTACTTTCACCATAACTGGCTCAAAGAAGGAATAATATATGCACTCAGTCGGTGTGCAAATTTATCTTACCATACTAGAAAGTAGAAAGGGTTGGGGGAGCTGATAGAAGGAAGCGCAGTTTGGGGAAGTAAAAGTCAGAAGGAAAACATTTTTAAGAATGGACAGGTTAAAAGGATGAAGGGAAATACATAATTGGTAATCATTACTGTAAAAAAATTTTTATAATTTCTCTGATAAATTATTTCTCAAACATACAGAAACAGAGTCAAGTTTATAAAAATAAGATCTGTTCCCCAAATGATAGTCAAAGGATATGAACAGGCAGTTCTCAGACAAAGTAATCAAAGCTATCTATAGTCATATTTAAAAATGCTCTAAATCCCAGCTTCTTAACTATGGGACATGACCCATTATTGGGTCTCATAATTGAATATGGAGGCTGCAAAATTATGAACTATTATCAGTAAATGACTGATTTGTATTTCTGTTTTATATACCCATATGCCCAGGATCATGTAAAAATTTCTTGGGTGAAAAGGAGTTCCAAGTGGAAAAAGTTTAGGAAGTCCTACTATTGATGAGGGAAATACAAATTAAAACAAACAACTCTGAGCTACTATCTCACACCAGTCAGAGTGGCTAATATGACAGAAAAGGAAAATGACAAATGTTGGAGAGATGTGGGAAAATTAAAACACTAATATACTATTGGTGAAGTTGTATACTGATTCTGGGGAGCAATTTGGAACTATGTCCAAAGAGCTATATAAAACCATGCAAACTCTTTGACCCATCAAAACCACTACTAAATCTGCATCCCCAAAGAGATTTTAAAAAAAGGAAAAGTACCCATGTGCACAAAAATGTTTATAGCAGCTCTTTTAGTGGTGGCAAAGAACTGGAAAGTGAAGTGATGTTCATCAATTGGAGAATAGTTAAACAAGTTGTTGTATATGATTGTGACAAAATACTATTATATTTTTAAAAAACAATGAGCAGAATTCTCTCAGAAAAACATGGAAAGATTTACACAAACTGATGCAAGATGAAATGAGCAGAAAGAGAACATTCTACAAAGTAATAGCAATATTATATGATGACCTACTAAGAATAAGTTAGCTATTCTCAACAATACAATGATCCAAGAAATTTCTAAAGAACTTTATGATGAAAAGTGCTGTCTGTCTCCAGAGAAAGAACTGGTAGAGCCTGAATAAAGATACATTTACTTTCTTTACTTTTGGGGGATATCTGTTTTCTTTCACAGAATGACATACATGTAAATGTACATGTATAACTTCAAATTGCTTGCCTTCTCAATGGTAGAGAGAGGGAGAAAATTTGGAACTCAGAATCTGAAAAAAAAAAAGGATGTTAAAATTGTTTTACATGTAATTGGAGAAAACCAAGTATTAAACAAAATTAGAAAAATAAAAAATATGCAATAATAAGATTTAAGAAAATATGCAATTATTATGTCATTTAGAAGAGAAATTTAAATGTAAAGGTTGGAGCAGTATTAAATTCATATGTTTCAGATAAACCAAAAAAACCCCATCATCATCAAATTGAGGGAGCAAGGTAGGAGATAGCTAATGCAACTCCTGATGGGGAAGAGTTCTTGACCAAACGAGGAATGGAGAGTATCACAAAAGATAAAATGGACAATTTCGATTAGTTAGGATTGGAAGAGAAACAGTTAACTGGTGGAAGGAAGGAGGCCAGGAATTCTTATAGTAAATTTCTCTGATAAAGCTTTAATATCCAAAATATGTAGGGAAGTGATATAAATACATGAGGGCAAGAGTCATCCTCTACACAGGAAATTCTCAGAAAATATAAGAGATAAAGAACCATTTGAAAACACGCTCCAGTCATTAATAACAAGAAAGATAAAAATGAAAACAACTTTGAATTTTCACCTCATAACTTATCAGATTGGCAAAGATGACAAAAGTGGAACATAACCATTAGTGAAGCAGCTATGAGAGGATAGACACATCAATATAATGTTAGAGATGCTGGGAATCAACCCAGCCGTTCTGGACAGCTATTTTGGAACTAAACCCCAAGTAACCAAATGGAAGCTAGGTGGCACAGTGGATAGAGTACCAGACCTAGAGTCAGGAAGACTGAATTCAAATCTGAATTCAGATGCTCACTAGCTGTGTGACCCTGGTAAAGTCACTTAACCTCTGTTTGCCTCGGTTTCCTCATCTGTAAAATAAGCTGAAGAAGGAAATATATCAGGTATCTTTGTTAAGAAAACCCCAAATGGGATCATGAAGAGTCAGAACTGAACAGCAAAATGCCCTTTAATCCAGCAATACCACTAGAAGGTATACCTCCAAAGAAATCAAATAAAGACAGAACATAGCCATATGTACAAAAATATTTGAACAGTATTTTTGTCACAGCAAAGAACTGGAAACAAAGGATGCCCATCACTTGAGGAATAGCTGAACAAAATTTGGTACATAAATGTAAAGGGATATTATTGTGCTTTAAGTAATAATGAAAGGGATGTTTTCTAAAAACCCTAAGAAATTTTGTATGAAATGATGCTGGCAGACCAAGTTATACAATGAATACATTATAAAGGAAAACAACTACGAAAGACTGGAAGTCTGTAATCAAGAAAATGGTTAGTTTTACCTGTAGAAGACCGATGATGGACACCTCTTGACAAAAATGTGATATACTAGAAGTGAATAATGAGACATTTTCAGACATGGCCATATGGGCATTTGTTTTATCTGATCATAATTATTTCTTACAAGGGAAGACTTGTATTTGGGGAGAAGGGAGAGTTATGGGGAAGAAAGGTGGTAAAGATAATAATACTTAAAAGAAAAAGAAGAAAAGAGTGTTCGTGGGTCATTTAAAAATAAATAGAAGAAAGCTGAAGGAAGTTCAGAAAGGTCCACAGAGAAGCAGGATACTGGAGGAGAACTACTGCATTTAATTTGAAATACACCCCCCCAAAAAAAAAGACACATGTAGTAGAGACTCCCAGCTTTGAATACAGTCTCTTTTCTATCTTCTGCACAAAGAAGTATTCATGTTTATTGATGTTCAACAAATGTATAAAGAATAAAAAAGACGTTTTGAAAAAAATGTAATTGTGTTAACAAGTCTCATGAAGAAATCTGATGTTGTACCTTCCCCCCTCCTTGTGTAGGAAATTCAAGTCCATTTATGCAATTGCAAAGGGCCTAATAAAATAGCCCCTGATGATTCACTGAGAAAATTGGAAGAAGAATGACTCAGAGCTAATCTAATAACCTTGTATTTGCTTTATCTGCCTAAGATCTAATATAAAAAAAGACTTAAGAAGCAAGGTGAGAGGCAGAGCTCTTTAAACTGGTTGCCCAAGAAACATAAGCTAATTCCTTACACAATCGGTCTACTTAATAAGCTCACTACAGGATAATGTTTTTTTAAATAATTGAAGGAAATGCAAAATGTCAGTTAGAGGTCAGAACCCCTAAAGAAGTAATTATTTCCCACCCACATTCACAGATCATCTGAACTCTATCCATAGACCCCTTCTTCATGGACCCTACTTCTTATCAAGATCCCAGTTAAGCTCCTCTTTTCTTGTCCAAGTCTCAGAGAAAGAAATTCATATATTCCAGAGAACCCAGGTTCCCAGCCCAACTAGAACTCAGGTCTCCCAGCTCTCACTCCAGTATTCACGCCATAAAATCTAAGTTGTACAACTGTGGACCTGTATGTATTTTAGGAAATGAACTTTGAACTTGGGTTCCTAGATTTTTTGTTAGTATCCCTAATGATAGATCTCCTTCTTCAGTGGAGTAGCCTAAGTTGCTTCTGTTCCCCTCACAAACAGGAACCTAAGGAAGTGAGTGACTGCTAGAAGAAGAAGGGTAGTGTAGTGAGAAGAACCTTGGGTTTAAAAGCCTTGGGTAGGATCATATGGAGTAGAAATAGTATTTATCCAATGAGATAATGTATATAAAGTATTTTACAAACTTGAATTGCTATATAATTGTTATAATTACTATTTTTAATTCAAACAATGGCTAAATAATCACCAAAGGTATGAATATGAACAATACAAATTATTTTAAGACAATTACTCAAAGTTAGCTATATGAAATAGTTAGAATCATAAAGATTACCCTCTTTTTGAATACAGCCTTTAAACATCTACTCTTATATCCTCTTTAGCTTACTAATTGACTGAGTTACTCATATTTTGTTTGAGAATATTCAGTATGGGCATCTAAGAAAGCTAGATACTAATGTATTCCCTGCCTTTAAATAACTCAGGATTTAACAACAAGACAGGACAAAGTCAAATAGCAAAGTCTAAAGAATAAATTAAAGGAAATGAATAGATGAATGATGATGAACAGAACAGATAGGTGACTCAATAGATAAGAGTTCTGGGCCTGAAGGCAAGAAGATTCATCTTCTTGAGTTCAAATTCAGCCTCAGACAATTCCTACCTATGACCACTTCACCTTATCTCAGTTTCCTCATCTGTAAAATGAGCTGGAAAAGGAAATGGTACTCCAGTATCTTTGTCAAGAAATCCCCAAATGGGGTCTGAAATAACTGAACAACAATAAACATGAATAATTGTGATGTGATAGAGTTATAAAGATAAAGATCTTTGCGCTGGAGTGAAATAAAAAATGATTAGTTATAGTTAGGTTTAGTCTAAGAAGGCTTTAAGAGAAGGTCAGGATGGGCAGCACTAAACACACTAGACATACTTGCAAGTAGCCTGGGGTTCTAGTCCTAACTCTGACTACAATATGACATTAGATTAGTCACTCAATTATGGGTTAATCATATTAAGATCTGGAAACTAGAACTAGAAACCATCTGTTTTAATCCCCTGACTTTACAAAGGCATATTCTCATCTGAATAATGAGTATAGTAATATTTGAACTACTTAAAGGACTTTTGTGTTGACCAAATTAAGAAGGCATTTGGAAGTACCATTGGATATCATTGTAATCTATTGTCCTGATGTGCCAATCTAGTCTGGTTAATTTGAATCTACAGATACCTGAATTTCCCAAGGATCTCACTATTTGTTAAAAGGAAATAATCAAAATGCAATCTCAGGAGTCTTAAAGATTGTCTTTTAATGTGAAAGGAAAAAAATAGAAAGAGGGAACTAACAAAAACCAAAGCCTAGATCAACAACCAAAAATGTTGGAAACCTGACCTGCTCTATCTTGTTTCAACCCACCTTGTTCAAGAGTAAATTTAATTAAGAACTTGGTAAGGTTAATGAATTCCTAAGAGCTAAATGTAAGCTGGGGGATAAAAGCAGACCTGACTATGGGCCTGGAAACCCACCAGCTTCTCACTCTGTGTTCATGGTTTTTTTCCTACCCACAAATATACTCCCTAAAACAAGTCCTATATCCTATTTCAGGAATGTCAAGGTTATTGTTCTTAACCCTTTTGGGGTCAGAGACCCCTCTGGCAGTCTAGAGAAATAAACATATCCCTTCTCAGAATGATGTTTTTAAATGTGCAAAATAAAATACACAGAATTACAAAAGAAACCAAAGGTCAGGGAAAAAATTCTTTTCCCATACAAGTTCATGAAATCTATTCAAGATCACCTTGAGTGTCTGAATTTCAGATTAAGAAATTATTGATGCCTTAACTTTCAAGAACACAATCATCAGGCAAACTCCCTCTTTTCTCCCACCTTCTTATTTGGAAAGAAGGAGGTGACAATAAAGAGATGAAAGAGAATAGAATGGAGGAAAACACACAATTAGCAATAACTGTGAACAAGAATGGTTTTGAATTCACCAGAAAACTGATTCCAACAATATACTATTTACAAAAAGTATGCATAAAACACAGATTGACTTGGAATTAAATGAGGAGCTAAAGCAAAATCTGTTACATTTTAACTGAATTTATAAAAAGATAAGCAGGAAAATTATATTATGCTTAAAGGCACTATAAATAATGAATCAATAATAATACTTAATATGTATGTGTATACCTAATAGCATAGCATCTAAATATTTAATAGAAAAATTCATTTGAATTGGAAGAAAAATAAATAGCTAAACTAATAGAAAGGGGATTTAATGTGTCCCTTTCAGACCAAGATAAATAATCAAGAAAGGATTTAAAAGCAATAATAGAATATTAGAAAATTAGTAATGATGATATTCTGTTAATTGTTGAATGGGAATAGAAAGGAATTTACATTCTTCTCATTTATATATGGCACCATTACAAAAATTGACCAAAAAGGCATAAAGATCTCACCAAAAACATAGAAAAGCAGAAACACTAAACACATCATTCACTGATCACAATGCAATCAAATTATATTCATTAAAAGGCCCTCAAAGAAAAGATTAAAAAGTCATTAGAGACAAACAATTCCCAAAAAACTGGTGTGTCATAAAGCATATTATAGAAACTATAGAAAAGTTAATCAAAGACAACAGATTTAGTATATGAATGTAATGGAATATCACCATTCTGTAAGAAATAACGAGCAGGCTGATTGCAGAAAAGCCTAGAAAGACTTATATGAACTGATGCTAAGAGAAGTAAGAATGAAAAGAACATTGTACACAGCAACAAGAATATGTGATGATCAATTCTTATGGACTTGGCTCTTTTCAACAATTAGGTGACTAAAGACAATTCCAATAGACTTGTGATAAAAGAGCCATCCATTTCTAGAGAGAGAGAGCTATGATGACTAAATGGGGATCAAAGCATAGGATTTGAACCTTTTTGTTGTTGTTGTTTGTTTGTTTGCTTGGTTTTTTCCTTCATTTTTTTTTCTTTCACCTTTTGATCTGATTTTTCTTGTGCAACATGACAAATATGGAAATCCATAAATTCTCTCTCTCTCTCTCTCTTGCTATATATATATATATATATATATATATATATATATATATATATATATATATATATATATATATATTTCTCTATACAGAAGAATTTTTTAAAAAGAAAGAAAGAAAACATACCAAACTTATGAGATACAGCTAAAGAAGTTTTGGGGGGTTATTTATCTCTAGAAGCTTTTGTCAAAAAATAAGGAACAAATCAATAAATTAATTGCACCATTTTAAAAAAGAAAAACCATGAGCAGCAATAAAGAAAAATCTCCAGCTAAGTAACAAAGTCAAAAATTAATAAAGAGATTAACAATACTGACACCAAAGGATCACTGAATCAACAAATAAAACTAGAAGCTGGATTTGTGAGGGGAGAAATAATAAAATAAACAGGTTAAAAGGGAGAGAGAAAAATCAATTTGTATCAAAAAGGAATATTCCTAAAAATCAAAGAGGAAATAAAAGAAACTATCGGAAATTATTTTGTTCAGTTGTATACTAAGAAAAACTGATAACTTAAAAAGAAATGAATGAATAATTATAAATATATAAAACATAGGGATTAACCAAAAGAAGAAATAGGAGATTTAAATAGCCCAATATCACAGGGGCAACTTGGCTCACTGAACAGACCAGCAGCCCTGGGGTCAGGAGAACCTAAATTCAATTTCCACCTTAAAACTCTTAACACTTAGTAACTGTGTGACCTTGGGCAAGTCACTTAATCCTAATTGCCTTGCCAAAATAAATGAATAAATAAATAGCCTGATATCAGAAAAAGAAATTAAACAAATCATAAATGAATTCCCAAGGGGGAAAACCTCCAGAATGGATTTACAAATGAATTCTATCAAACATTCAAAGAACAATTATCATAACATGCCTTAAATCTTTCTATGATATAAATGCAGTTTCCATACCTAACCCAAAAAGAGACAAGACAAAGAAATAAAACTACAAACAAATATCTCCAGTGAAAATTGATGCAAAAAAATTTAAATAAATATTAAGAAGCAAGGTACAACAAAATATTAAAAAGAGTTCCAGGTTGAATTTATACCAGGAATGCAAGGTTAGTTCTACATAAGAAAAGATATATATATGTATATATGTATACATATATATATAATAGACAATGTTAATAATACAAATAATAGAGGGAGCAGGGGAGAGAAAGGGATTAAACCTTTAATAGGTGCTAAACACTTTATAAATATTAGCCCATTTATATTATGTAATATAATTTATATTATAAGACTATGCTTTTAATAAAATCTAACATTCTCTTTCTGGGTAAAACTTTTGAAATCATAGGAAGAAATGGATATTTTCTTAACATAATAAATAATAATCTTAATCAAAACATTAACTATAATAGAGAAATGTTAAGAGGCCTTTCCAATAAAATCAGGAGAAAATCAAGCATCATTATTATCACTATTATTTAACATAGTGCTAAAAATGCCAACTATAGCAATCAGAATAGGAAAAGGAAAACTAAGGATAGTCAAAAAGAAAATAAATGTATCACTTTTTTATAGATGACATGATAGCATACTTACAGAACCCTAGAGAATTAACTAAAAATTAATCAAAATAATAAGCTTCAGCAAATTGCAGAATATAAACGAAATCCTAATAAGTCATCAGCATTCCCATATATTAAAAAAAAATAGAAGGAAAAGCTAAAAAGAGAAATTCTATCCAAAAATAACTCGAAGCTATTGTGGAATACATCTACAAAGATTTATCCAGAGAATATATTAATCCAATTATAATTAATCCAATTTTTGCAAAAATAAAGACAACCTTAAATAATTGGAGAAACATTAATTGTTCATGAGAAGATTTAGTCAATATAATAAAATGGTAATACTAGTTAAGTAATTTACTTTTGAAAAAGCACACCAATTTCAAACTCCCCAAAAAATATTTTATGGACCCAGAAAAAATAACAAAATTCACATGTAAGAACAAAAGGTCAAAATCTCAAGGTAATTATGAAAAAGTGGGAGAAAAACTAGGACTCTCTGTACCAGCTTTCAAACCATATTTCAAAGCAGTATTCATTAAAAATGACTTGGTATTTGTTTAAAAAAAAAAAAAAGGTCAATCAATAGAATGAATTGGGTACAGAACATACAGAAGCAGAGTCAAATAATGTTTGATAAAACCCAAAGACCTCAGTTACTTGAGAAAAGACTCATTATTTAACAAAAAGATCTGGGAAAATTGGACAGTAATGTGGCATATTCTTCAAATGTATTCACGACCTAGATATAAAAAGTTGCATCATAAGCAAAATGAAAGAGCCAAGAAAATATTACCTTTCATATCTATGGATGGGTAAGAGTATATTACTACACAAGTGATAGAGAGGATTCCTTAAGATAAAATGAACAATTTTAATGATATAAAATATAAAAGGTTTTGCAAAAAGATACCTAACATAGTAAACATTAGAAGAGAAATAGGAAACTGGTGGGGGGAAATATCTTTGGAATAAATTTCTGTGATAAAGATCTCATATTTGTGATATATGAGGAACTGATTCAAATTTATGACTATGAGCCATTTCCTAAGTAAATAAATGGTCAAAGGATGGGAACAAGGAGTTTTTAAAGGAAGAAATCCAAGCTATCAATAAACATAGAGGGAAAAATGTTCCAAATCACTAATAAATCAGACTGACCAAGAGACAAAAGAAAAAAATGACTTTTCCTTTTTTGAAAAGACTGTGGAAAAACATGTATATTGTTGATGGATTTGGTCCAGCCATTATGGAAAAAAATGGAAACAATATCCAGAAAGTTATCAAAATGTATATAGCATTTGATCCAGGTTTATGACTACTAGACCTATATACTCCAAAGATATTTTTTAAAAATGAGAAATTGAATCTATATAATATTTATATAGTGCTATAAGATTTGCAAAGCATTTTACAAATATCACATTTGATTTTCACTACAATACTGGGAAGTAAGTGCTAACATTACCCACATTTTATAGTTGAGGAAACTAAAGTTAAGTGACTTGAGTGCTGTATCCACTATGTCCCTAAGCTGTTTATATGTACAAAATATTTATATTGGCTCTTTCTGTAGTAGTCAAAAACTGGAAACTAAGGATGTCCCCTCTTGCTGAGTAAAGGCTAAACAAATTGTAATATGTGAATTTTTTATAGTTTTTTTAATTTTTAATTTTAATATTTTTTATTTACCAGATATATGCATGGATAATTTTACAACATTGACAATTGCCAAATCTTTTGTTCTAATTTTTTTCCCTCCTTTCCCCCCCAGATGGCAGGTTGACCAATACATGTTAAATATGTTAAAGTATAAATTAAATACAAAATATGTATACATGTCCAAACAGTTGTTTTGCTGTACAAAAAGAATCGGACTTTGAAATAGTGTACAATTTTTAAAAATAGTGTACAATTAGCCTGTGAAGGAAATCCAAAATGCAGGCAGACAAAATTAGAGGGATTGGGAATTCTATGTAGTGGTTCATAGTCATCTCCTAGAGTTTTTCTGCTGGGTGTAGCTGGTTCAGCTCATTACTGCTCTGTTGGAGCTGATTTGGTTCATCTCACTGTTGAAAATGGCCACATCCTATTCTGATGGAAGTGGATATCTTCAACATAAAGAGGATCCAACTCACTTCAATGATGGACAGAAACAACTACACCCAGAGAAGGAACACTGGGAAGTGAATGTAAATTGTTAGCACTACTGTCTATCTACCCAGGTTACTTCTACCTTCGGAATCCAATACTTAACGTGCAACAAGAAAATTGGATTTACACACACATATGGTACCTAGGTTATACGGTAACATATGTAAAATGTATGGGATTGCCTGTCATCTAGGGGAGGGAGTAGAGGGAGGGATAATTTGGAAAAATGATTACAAGGGATAATGTTATTCAAAAATTACTCATGCATATATACTGTCAAAAAAATTTATAATTAAAAAAGAAAAAACAAGTAGGGAACATTTCCTGGTCTACTAGAAAGCATCAGGTCTCCTGGATTCATGGATTCCATATCCGACTTTACAGTTTATTAACTCAGTGATCTTAGCTAATCACCTTTCTGAGCTCCATTTTCCTCATCTGTAAAGAAGATCTTCAGGGTTGTGTACAGCTCTGAAGTCTGTGTTCCAGTGACTCTTGGACTCAGAGAGACCTGGAGCCAGTATAAACAGGTTCAAGAAAGATGTTTATTAAATGTTCAGCATTAAGTATTTATACCTTGGAAACCGGCAAATACTATAAATCAGGGCTCAATTTATTTTTTTAAATATCTAGGTTTGAGAAAATGATGGATAAAATGGTAGTAACTGATTAAAAAAATTTTTCAGAAAAAAAAAAAAGAAAAGAAAATGGCCACATCCATCAGAATTGATCCTCATACAGTATTGTTGTTGAAGTATACAACGATCTCACTTCACTGGGCATCAGTTCATGTAAGTCTCCCCTGTTGGTCATTTCTTACTGAACACTAATATTCCATAATATTCATATACCACAATTTATTCAGCCATTCTCCAATTGATGGGCATCTTCTCAGTTTCCAGTTTCTAGCCACTACAAAAAAGGGTTGCCACAAACATTCTTGCACATACAGGTTCCTTTCCCTTCTTTAAAATCTCTTTGGGATACAAACCCAGTCTGCTGGTCATTTCTTATAGAACAATAATATTCCATAATATTTATATACCCACAATTTATTCAGCCATTCTCCAATTGATGGGCACCCATGTAGTTTCCAGTTTGTGGCCACCACAATGAGGGCTGCCACAAACATATAATATATGAATTTAATGGGATGTTATTGTGCCATAAGAAATTATGAAATTGGTGGTTACAAAGGAAAGTGGGAAGACCTTGATGAACTGATTCAAAGAGAAATGAGCAGAAATAAGGGAACAATTTATACAATGACAGCATTCTAGGGAAAAACACATTTGACAGATTTTAGAACTCAGGTCAATGTAATGATAAACCACAAGTCCAAAAGATTGAAGATGAAACACACCAGGCAGCTGTTTAACTGAAGTTGCAGAGGGAGGTTTTTTGAATATAGTCAATGGAAGAATTTGTTTTACAGGACTATGCTACTATATGCTGAGGCCATCTTTTGTGCTCATTTCTTACCTAGCCTTAAATCATGGAATGGTGGGGGGGGGGGGGGGGGAAGGAGGAGAAAAGTTGGAACAAAAGGTTTTTGCAGTTGTCAATGCTGAAAAATTACCTATGCACAATTTTTTGGTAAAAATAAATAAATAAATATATATATATATATTTTTTAAGTCACAAAATAAATAAATAACTAAATATCATAGAATGGATGTTGCCTCAAACTGATTCCTTAACTTAGAAAGGTCAAAGTCTCCCACTGCATCTGGGGTCATCTCCAGTCATCCTGATAAGGACACATCAGGATTAGATGCAGTGGGAGACTTTGGCCTTTTTCATTTTTAAAAAATAAATTCAAAGCAGGGATTAGTGGGAGGAGACTGAATAATTTTTAAAACAACAGAATAAAATCTATTAAAAGAAAAATGCAAAAGAAAAAAAAACTGCCTTAGAGGAAAATTATTACTTCTTTTCCCTGACAATGGTACCTTACCCTCAGGACCCTTTCCTACTTTCAATTTCTCTTCTCTTTGAATGTAACCAGGTCTTGGATGCCCATAATTACAGGGTTTGTCAGTGAAATTATTAGTCATCCCTTGGGATAATGACATGATAACTACACCCATTTCTATTGAGTTGGGCAGCTTTCCTGAGTCTAAGAAACTCCCAAGATTATTAACATATGTCCCTCTGCTCTGACTCATTTTCCTACCTACAATTAAATGATCAGATTCTCACTTGATATGATTGAATTCCTCCTACTCTATGACTCCTCAGAGCTGTGTACCAGAAACGATTGAGCATCTTTTTTTCCCCTGCATTCAGGTCTCCAAAATCAAAAAGAACCTATATCCTAGTAAGTAAAGAATCCTCAGTATACCGGATATCTCCCAGCCTCCCAATTCGAATTCCTTTCATTCCCTCTCCCTCCCATCTTGTCCCTATCCCTGCCTCCTTATTGATATAATTTTTATTCTAACATTTTCTTTAATTAGTGGATAACTTTACTGATTTTTTGCTCTTTTTTGTTTTAAGAGATAACCTCCTCAGAAGGGAATGGGCTGAGGGAAGGACAGATTGGGAAATATTGGTGATATAAAAGACACAACACAATTTTAACAAGAAAAAAGGTCCTTTGCCAAACTGCAAAAAAAAAAAAAAATGTAAAGTGGAAATAATTTATCCAACCAGAAATGTGGGAAACTGAAGTTGAATATGGCACGCTTTTCTAGAAATTAAAAGGAATTGTAATTTCCTATTGCAGAAAGGACTACCATAAAACTAATCACAGCTCATTCATCAGCACTGAATATAAAAAAGGATGAGGTAGTGAAATTCTACATTAAACTTGAAAAACCCTATAAATTAAGTCAATATATACTTTGATACAGCAGTAATATCAATGCAAAGAGAAGGATAAGCAAAGAAAAAACTTGCCTTTAACATGGTAAGAGAGGAGCCCAGATTCTTGGCAGCCAAAAATTTTCTTCAAATGGATGAGAATATCTTTTCCCAGGTAAGTTAGGATGGGGTATCTTGTTTTGAGGAGCTAGGAAAGAAAAGAAGAATATTTTTTTCTCTTACAATTTTATCTCTAGAAATTTGTATTTAGTAGCCAGTATAATCCCCCCCCAGGAATCTATTAGTGTGTTTTGTCTGGGTAAAGGAACAAGGTATACTTGATAGGTTTCCTCAGCATATAGCAGAGAGATGGCAGGGTGGTAAGTATCTTAAGCAAGAGAAGAGAATGAAACTGCATAGATTATTGCCAAAAATCAGGCTAAAATTAGTCCATATTCACCAGGGAGCAGCTATTTAATTTCTGCTCTTGTTTCTCTAGCGATCAGTCCTGAACAATTAAGCAATCCATAATAAATAGATGGGTAAATGTTAGTACCTTTTGTGCCTAGAAACCTGAAAAGTTATTGTTCCCCATCCACTAATGATGGTAATTTTCTCGTTCCCACAATAGGAGAGGAGCTAGGATAAGGATTGGAAGGTTCAGAAAATGACAGTCTGAGTTCCCAAAAGAAGGTCCGAACTTTTTGAGGGTGGGCAATCTATCAATGCTCCCTAACAACTAGAGCAAATAGCTCCAGAGCAGGTGATGTCAGAGGAAGATGATGAAATGCATTGGATGAGGGTAGAAGAAGTGCATCAGTCAGTCAAAGCAGGACCATTCAGTTGAGAAGAAATGAAGTGACCACTTTTGGAAAGCTATTTGGAGTGGAAGGTGAGAACCAACAGATGCTGCTCATAACACACATTTACTATGTGTCAGGCACTGTGCTAAGTTCTGGAGCTACAAAAAAAGGTCAAAATAAGGTCCCCACCCTCAAGGAATCGATAATCTACTGGAAGAGACAACATGTCGATAAACTATATACATACAAGATAGGGACAGAGTATATGGAAGGAAATCTCAGTGAGAAGGCGCTGATAGGAGAACCAGGAAAATTCCTCCTACAGAAAGTGGGATTTGAGCAAGTTTGAATGGATTCCAGAGAAAGATGAGGAAAGAGGCCATTTCAGACAAGGGGGCAGCCAGTCAAAAAGCACAGATGTAGTCGTTGTATACTTCAACAACAATACTGTATGATGATCAATTCTGATGGACGTGGCCCTCTTCAACCATGAGATGAAACAAATCAGTTCCAACAGTGCAGTAATGTACTGAACCAGCTACACCCAGCGAAAGAACTCTGGGAGACGACTGTGAACCACTACATAGAATTCCCAGTCCCTCTAATTTTGTCTGCCTACATTTTGGATTTCCTTCACAAGCTAATTGTACACTATTTCAAAGTCTGATTCTTTCTGTACAACAAAACAACTGTTTGGACATGTATACACATATTGTATTTAATTTATATTATATTATATTGTTTTATATATTATATATATATAAAATTTTATTTTATATTTATTATTTTTATATTATATTATATTATAATTTATATTATATCTAATATATTTAACATGGATTGGTCAACCTGCCATCTGGGGGGGGGGGAAGGAGGGGAAAAATTAGGACAAAAGGTTTGGCAATTGTCAATGTTGTAAAATTACCCATGCATATATCTGGTAAATAAAAACTATTAAAATATATTTTTTAAAAAGCACACATTTAGGAGAGGGAGTGTTTGGGGGGGGGAGGAACTGAAAACAGGCCAGTGTCTCAGAATCATAGAACATGAGGAACACAGTGGAGTGTAAGAAAACTGGAAAGGTAAGAAGCAAGTAGATTCTGAAGAGCTTCAAATGCTGAATAGAAGACTTTATATTTGTGCTCCAGACATGACAAAGAACCAGTGGATTTTATTGAGTAGGAGGGTAACATGTTGAGACTTTGATAGCTGAATGGACTGGAGTGGGAAGAGACTTGAGGCAGAGGAAATCAACCAGAATCCAGGGAGGTGGTAAGAGTCTGAATTAGGGTAGTGGATGTGTGAGTGGAAATGAGGAGAAATATTGTGAAGGCAAAACCAATGAGATTTAGTGATGGATTGGCTATAAGAGGAAAATGAAGATGACAGTGGCATTGTAAGCCATTCTCATTTTTTCCCTTTTTGATCTGATTTTTCTTATGCAGCACAATAATTGTATAAATATGTATACACATATTGGATTTAACATATTTTAACATGTTCAACATATATTGCATTACTTGCCATTTAGGGGAGGAGGTGGGGGGTGGAATTTGGAACACTAGGTTTTGCAAAGGTCAGTGTTGAAAAATTATCTATCTATCTATCTATCTATCTATCTATCTATATATGTGTGTGTGTGTGTTTCAAAAACAAAAAAAAAACTTTAATTTAAAAAAAGAAATTATAAGTCAAAATGATTGGTGGTATTCACAACAATAATAGCAAATTTGGGGAGAGGGGAAGGTTTGGAGGGAAAAATAATGAATTCCATTTTGGATATGTTGACTTTGGGATATCTATGGGATATCCAGTTTGAGATATACAAAAGGCAATTAATGATTTGGGACTGTAGCTCAAAAGAGAGACTAGGACTGTGCACGGAGATGATCATTGAACTTGTGAGGATTGAGGAAGAAAGGAAGGAAGGAGGGAAGAAAGGAAGGAAGGCGAGAAGAAAGAAATGAAAGAAGCAAAAGAAGAAGCAAGGAGGGAAGGAAAAAAGGAAGGAGAGGGGGAAAGAAAGGAAGAAAGAGCATCAAGTTCAACAACAAGCTCAGAGATCCAAACAGCATAATTTTTTTGTTGTGGTTCAGTCATTTTCAGTCACTGAAATGTAACTTTTTTTGTGTGGGGGAGTGTTTCTTGGCAGAGATACTGAAATGGTTTGCTATTTCCTTCTCCAGTTCCTTTTATAGATGAGAAAACTGAGGCAAATAGAATTAAACAACTTGCTCAGGGTCACACAGCTAGGAAGTATCTGAGGCTGGATTTGAAGTTGCCAAGATGAGCCTTCTGACTTCAAGTCTGGCACTCTATCCATTATTTGCTATCTTGTTAAATTTTATATATGTATATGTCTATTTAAAACCCCCAAATGTACATAACAGAAGCTCACATTTTCATATAAAATCTTCCCCTTTGTTCTTTTTTGAATACTGGAATGGTTGTTTTAGTTACTATTAAGCTCATAATTTTTTTAAAGAGGATAAAAGTGTAGTTCTCCGAAATGGACTCTTTCTATTCTCCAAGAACCAGCTTCCTTAAGCATAGAGAGGCATCTCAGCAGTGAGGAATTCTTGGGCCATAGCAACTCAGGAAAGAAATAAAAATCCCAAAGGGTTGTCAATCCTGATCTCTCTTTCTGTTTGGCTGTGACCTTGCTAGAGTAGGAAAGAAAGGGTTTAGAAAATGCTAAGTATCACAGTTTTAGACCAGCACCTGGTACATGATTAAAGTTCACCATGGGGGGGAGAATGCGCTCAGGGGGAACAACAGGTGCACAAATAATTAAAGGCAGAATGCATACAAAATAATTTCTGGATAGGAAAGTCTTCATGTAAGAGGGGGCACCTAATCTCCACATTGAAGGGAGTTAGTGATTATAAAAGGTAAAGGTGAGGAAGGAGAACATTCCAGGCAGGATGTTACATGCCAGCCAGCTGGCTCTGAGCAAATCATTTAAGCTCTTATTGTCCCAAGCAATTCTCTATGCCAATAAGCTGAGAGCAGAGCCTGGGCTATCTTGATGGAGAAAATTTTCTCTTTTCAAAAATGAAATCATAGCTCTGGCTCAAAGAAAGAGAAGTGGATGAATGGTTTGTAATCTGCAATGATGAAGGGAGTCTTCACATTGAAATGTCTCAGAAGTGAGCCGTTAATAAATGATTAAAGCTGTTATCATCTATCATGCTTTGAATAATTATTTTGTCAGAGATTAGTCAACTAGCAAGTCTCTTTAAAAAATGAGAGGTGTGATAGAAAGGAAGGAGGAGGAAAGAGGAAAAACTGCTAGCCAGTGAGGGGAAGGCTAGGTGAGAAGGCAGTGAATGAGCACAATATGGCAAAATGGAAGGCTGCTCACTAAACCAGCAGTGAGTTGGTTCTAATTCCACCTCAGATGCTTACTGGCTATGTGGCTCTGCTCAAATCCCTTCCCCCTCCTGGGCCTCAGTTTCTCCATTGATAAAATGAGGGGGCTGGATTAGAGGGTCTCTGAATTCCCTTCTAGCTCTAGACCTAGGATCCTCTTCTAACCTTAGGCAAGTCCCTTCCTTACTCAGGGCCTCAGTTTCCTTTTCTATAAAATGTAAGGGTTGGACTAGAGGTCCCTTCCAACTCTATATCAAGAGCTAAGGGGCAGCCAAGGAGAAAGAGATCATGTGGCCACTGGACAGCTAAAAGAAGGGGAGCTGGAAGGCGTCCGGAACTGCAGGTGGGAAAACATTACAGATACACTTAATTGTCTCCATAGTTTTGCTGAACAGTACATTTAAAATGGGTCCCTGATTGAGTACATTAGCCCAACAAGACCATAAATGCAACGGCCTCATTCTTTCATCTCTACTTAATCTTAGAGTGATCAGGGAGATGCAACATTCTATTTCTCTCTTGCTATATACTTTGTTCAACCCAAGTTCAGTACAGCTGAGGGGCTCAAGATTGATGAGAACTGTAGGTAGCCTTATCAGTGAAGGGTCCAAGGCTTCCCCTTCGCCCTGCTTTGACCTCTCAAAAGACTCCTGCAGGAAGATTTCCAGAACAGTTGGTTGGAAAAACAGATTAATCCCTCCTTCCCAAACAATTCTCTCACTTTCCTGGGCTTGGGTAGGAACATAATGTGTACAACTTTCTTTTAAGTAGCTTTCTTGTACCATACACAAACACATATCCCTTCCTCCACCAAGGGAAAGTGTTTCTAGGGATGGTGAAAGGTAACCTTTGTAAAATGATGTCCCAGCCTGAGGGCAAGATCAATGAATTGATACTTAGCTCGTTTTTTCACTCTTTGTCTCTTTTCACCTAAAAAGAGAGAGTGAATTCTCTTTAATCAGAAGATTATGATTAAGTAATTCAGCATGACCTACTAGATAGAAAGTCAGAAAGGTGTGGGCTCCATTTCTGCCTTGGACGTATCCTGGCTGTGTGACTTAACCTCTCAGGGCTTAAGGCAACCTTGTGAGACTATTAGCTACAGAGCAGGTACAGACAGACCTACGCTGGTGGAGAAAGCTGGCTCACTGGCAGTTCCTATGAAATCCATCCAGTACAAGAAATAAAATGATGAACTGGGGTCCATTTAATCAATGCTTTCCTATTTTATAAGATACTAGACTCAGTGGTCCCTGGAATATGGTGACCATACCTGGTTTTAGTCTCATTTTTCTAGGATGGACCTGATTTTAATAGGGTCTTTTTCCCCAATAGCTTTTTTATTTTTCCAAGTACAAGCAAAGATAGTTTTCAACATTTACCTTTGCAAAACCTTGTGTCCCAAATTTTTCTCCCTCCCTCCCTTCCATCCTAGACAGAAAGCAATCCAATATAAGTTAAACGTGCAATTCTTCTAAACATATTTCCATATTCATCATGCCAGATCAAAACCAGATCAAAAGGTAAAAGGGGAAAAAACATGAGAAAGAAAAAACAAAACAAAACAAAACAAAGACAACAACAACAAAAAGGTGAAAATACTATGCTTTGATCACATTTAGTCTCCCTAGTTCTCTCTCTGGATGGGGATGGCTCTTTCTATCCCAAGTCTATTGGAACTGGACTGAATTATCTAATTGTTGATGAGAGCCACGTCCATCAGAGTTGATCATCTCATACTCTTGTTATTGCCATGTACAATGGTCTCCTGGTTCTGTTCATTTCTCTTAGCATTAGTTCCCATAAGTCTCTCCAGGTCTCTCTGAAATCATCCTGCTGATAGTGTTTTACAGAACAATAATATTTCATAACCTTCATATATCATAATTTATCCAGCCATTCTCCGACTGATGGGCATCCCCTCAGTTTCCAGTTTCTGGCCACTACAAAAAATACCGTCCCAAACATTTTTGCACCTGTGGGTCCCTTTCCCTCCTTTAAGATCTCTTTGGGATATAAGCCCAGTAGTAGCGCTGCTGGATCAAAGGGTATGCACAGTTTGATAACCCTCTGAGCATAATTTCAAACTGCTCTCCAGAATGGTTGAATCAGTACACAATTCTACCAACAATGCATTAATGTCCCAGTTTTCCCACATTCCCCTCAACATGTATCATTATCTTTTCCTGTCATCTTGGCCAATCTGAGAAGTGTAAGGTGGTATCTCAGAGTTATCTTAATTTGCATTTCTCTAATCAATACTGATTTAGAGCATTTTTTTTTCATCTCACTAGAAATGACTTTAATTTCATTAAAAGTTTTGTTCATATCTTTTGACCCATTATGAATTGGGTAATGGCTTGTATTCTTATAAATTTTAATCAATTCCCTGTATATTTTAAGACATTATTTTTATCATAAAATGAATGTAAAATATTTTCTCTAGCCTTCTGCTTCCTTTCTAATTTTGGCTGCATTTGGTTTTGTTTGTACAAAACCTTTTTAAATTTAATTTAATGTAATCAACATGATCCTTAATGGGGTCTTTAAAAAAAAGAAAAAGAAAAGAAAAAGATATATGTTCTTTATGAGCAGGGCCTGTTTTTGATTTTTTTTTTATTTCCAGCACTTAGTACAATATCTGGCACACATAGTAAGAGCTTAATAAGTGCATGTTAACTGAGGCTTTGCAAAAGGAGCATCTTTTTGTCAGTTCATGTGGAAAATAAGGCCACTTTATCTCTGGGACATGCTGGGCTGTGGGCCAGCACATGATTTGTTGGTTTGGCTCTAAGGAAGGGACGGTTCAAGATTGGTTACAGCTGGACTAGAGTTAAAGGGAGGCCTTGGGGTCGCCTTACAATCTTTCTGATCTCATTTATGGCCTTGATAGTTTCTGATGAATGAGAATGTCATGGGCAGCTGCAATTGGAACAGGGAACCAATATTCCTCTGCCACTTCAGGCACTGTGAAAAGTGGCACCAATGTCCCCCTAATCTCCTCCCAGCATTGCCCCTTTCCCATTTTACTCTCCCACCAAACTCTGGAGGAGCACCCTCTAATCTCATTATTTCAGCGCAACCAGAGAGCTCCATCATGAGGCCTACCGATTGTACTAACTCTAGCTAGAAACTATTGCCCTGGGGGCAAAAGGCACATTGGGGGGGTGGGGGGTTTATAGGAGGAGGCAAGCCCCAAGCACTGGGTTAGAATTTACTTCTACAGAGCATCAAGTCACTTCCAATATAATCCAGGAATCATGAATTAGGCTCCTAATATGTACAACGCTCTGGGGGTATGATTACAAAAGGAAAAACAATTCATGCTTTTGAGAAACTTCCGTTCTACTAGGGGGATATAATACATAAATAGATAAGGACATACATGGCTATTTGAGAGAGAGAGAGAGAGAGAGAGAGAGAGAGAGAGAGAGAGAGAGAGAGAGAGAGAGAGAGAGAGAGAGAGAGAGAGAGAGAGAGAGAGAAAGAGAGAGAGAGAGAGAGAGAGAGAGAGAGAGAGAGAGAGAGAGAGAGAGAGAGAGAGAGAGAGAGAGAGAGAGAGAGAGAGAGAGAGAGAGAGTGTGTGTGTGTGTGTGTGTGTGTGCATAATTGGAATGATAAGCAAAGGCTGTGGTTGGAGGTGGTGCATAAGCCAGTTTTTAAGACAGCCAACAGTTCTAAGAAGAAGAGAATGAGGAGCATGGGGAACAGCCACAGCAAAGACACAGAGGTCAGAGATGATGCATCAAACTACCAAAAAGGCCAGTTCAGCTACAAAACTGAATAAATAGAAGGGGATCAAACAGAATAAACCTGCAATGGTAGGCTTGATGTGATCTGTAGAAGTTCCACGATGCCCAAAGGGCTATCAGACTGTGCATACCCTGTGCTTTGATCCAGCAGTGTTTCTATTAGGCCTCTATCCCAAGGAAATCTTAAAAGAGGGAAAGGGACCTACATGTGCAAAAACATTTGTGGCAGCCCTTGTTGTAATGGCCAGAAACTGGAAACTGAGTGGCTGCTCATCAGTTGGACTATGGCTAAATAATTTGTGGTATATGAAGGTTATGGAATATTATTGTTCTTTAAGAAATGACCAGCAGGAGGATTTCAGAGAGGCCTGGAGACACTGAAAGGAACCGATGCTGAGTGAAATGAGCAGAACCAGGAGATCATTGGACACGGCAACAACAAGATTATGAGATGATCAATTCTGATGGACGTGGCTCTTTCCAACAATGAGATGATTCAGACCAGTTCAAATGATCTTGTGATGAAGAGAGTCGTCTACATCCAGAGAGAGGACTGTGGGAACTGAGTGTGGTTCACAACATAGCATTTTTATTTTTTTGTTGTTGCGTTTTGTTTTCTTTCTGATTTTTTTCTTTTTTGACCTGACTTTTCTTGTGCACCATGATAACTGTGGAAATATGTATGAAAGAATTGCACATTTTAAACATGTATTGGATTACTTGCCATCTAGAGAAACGAGTAGGGGAAAGGGAGGGAGAAAAAAATTGGAATACAAGATTTTTCAAGGGTGAAGTTGAAAAGTATCTATGCATATGTTTTGAAAATGAAAAGCTTTAACTGAAAAAAAAAAAAAAAAGACGTTCCACCCCAGTGCTTGGAGTCTGCCAAAGAGGTAGAAATTACAAGACTTAATGGGATATAAGGAGTGAAGAACTATAATGTCCTGTGGGGGAATTGAGAGATATGAGAAGGGGTGGTAAGGGATGACATTTTGGACATGTTAGACTTAAGATGCATATGAAACATCCAGATATGGAGATCCAAGAATAGGCAATTACCCACATGGGAGTGGAGCTCAGGAGAGGAACAAAGCTGGATTTATACCTCTGAGAGTCATTGCGATGTGAAGCAAACCCATAAGAGGTGGTAAGATCACCTTGAGACAGGATATGTCTGTAGAGAGAAGAGAAGGACCAGGGCAAAGCCTTGGGGGAAATCCACATAACTAGGTAGAACAAGGATAATGATCCAGTGAGTGAGACTGAGCAGGTGACAGGTGAACGGGGAGGGAACAATGTCACAAAAACTGAAGAAAGAAAAAATATGTTAGAAAAGGGGGCTGGTCAAGAATGTCAAAATATTGCTGAGTGAAATGAGCAGGACCAGGAGATCATTATACACTTCAACAACAATATTGTATGAGGATGTATTCCGATGGACGTGGCTCTCTTCAACAAAGAGAAGATCTAATTCAGTTCCAATTGATCAATGATGGACAGAATCAGCTACACCCAGAGAAGGAACACTGGGAAATGAGTGCAAACTGTTTGCATTTTTGTTTTTCTTCCCAGGTTATTTTTGCCTTCTGAATCCAATTCTTCCTGTGCAACAACAACAACAACAACAAAATTCGGTTCTGCATACATATATTGTACCTAGGATATACTATAACATATTTAATATGTATGGGAATGGGGCAGCTAGGTGGCGCAGTGGATAGAGCACCAGCCCTGAATTCAGGAGGACCAGAGTTCAAATCTGATCTCAGACACTTAACACTTCCTAGCTGTGTGACCCTGGGCAAGTCACTGAACCCCAGCCTCAAGGGAAAAAAAATGTATGGGAATGCCTGCCATCTAGGGAAGGGGGTGGAGGGAAGGAGGGGAAAAATTCAGAACAGAAGGGAGTACAAGGGATAATACTGTAAAAAATTACCCATGCATATGTACTGTCAAAAAATGTTATAATTATAAAATGAATTTTAAAAATTAAAAAAAGAATGTTGAAATATTCAGAGAAGTGAAGAAGGATGAGAATGGAGAAAAGGTCGTGGGATTGAGTGACTAAGAAATACTTGGTCATCTTAAGGACATTAGTTTCAATGGTATGATGATGATGGAAGCCAGATGGTAAAGAGTTGAGAAGTGAGAAGACTAGGAAGTGATGGCAATGAGTACCAGACTGGCGTTTTCTGTGACTTTGGCTATGGCATGGGCTGGAAGGCGTCCTTTTGGTTAATTATTAAGGCTAACTAGATGCTAGTCAGGTCACACTATGAAAGAGAGAGTGGTCCTACATCCTTCTCTATCTGCTTGTCTTTCTCTATCACCACTATTCTTGTCAAGAGAGTATGTTTTAAGCACCTACTACATACAAGACACTATGCAAAGCACTTTATAAATCTAATCTTGTGTGATCTTCACAACCCTTGACAGGAAGACACAATTATTATCCCCATTAAATTAAGGTAGACAAGTAACTTGCCCAGGATAGCTAATGCCAGATTTGGTCTGAGATTTTCCGATTCCAGGCTTTCTACACTGTACTATCTAGCTGCCTAAAGAAGGTCTGGCTCCAAGCCAGAGCCATAAAGACCAGGACCATCTGATCAGACTGGTAGGTGGTAAGGAGTAAGAGATTACTCAACACCAAACCCATGGATGTGAGAAGGGAGGCGATGGCAGACAGGAGTGTATTCTCATAGTGCTATGTGACCCCCCTCCAGTGTCTAGGTATCAACCCATTTCCTCCTCCACATCTTAGGGAGATAGGTTCCTGGTAGAAAAGACTAAGATTCTCCAGAGGCAGTTTACAATGCTAGCCAATCTCCCTTAAAGAAGGGCTGCCCACTACCCCATCCCTTTAGCATACAGGCCTAGCCTGCAATAGTTCTAGCTCCTTTCATCTTGATCCCCTCCCCTCTCCTGTGGTTTGCACCATTGGGTGAGTTCCCAGTTCCTAGCTAGTAAGGCCCCATTTTCAAGACCCATTTTCTGGATGACTTTCCTCTGCCCTATCATGCTTAGGTGTGAGACACCCAGAGTGTCAGAGCTTCAGCACCCTTGAGAAGAGGAGATGGCCAGGTTCCAATTACTCTAGGCTCTGAGTTCCTGTGGTGCAAAGGATTCAGCTTCCACCATCCCTCGCCCTAAACAAACTCAGCTCTGGCCACCTCAGGAAGCAGCAGAGCTATTAGACTGCCTTCCCAACTTTGCTGGGTGTCAATAGAGTGTGGGACACCATAGGGCTCAATTGGAAGGGGAGGGATGAAACTGCTTATATTGAAAATATGGACCCTGGGTTCAAATATTCCCTCAAACACTAGCTGTGACCCCAGACAAGTCTTTTAATGTGCCTTAGGTTCCCTATCTGCAAAATCCTTTAAAGATTGGATTGGATGACCCACAATCCTTCTCGTTATCCCAGAGTGGCCAAAAAGGGGAGGGAGAGATTACAATCCATCTTCTAGAGACACCTCAAGGCAATTGACTAGGAATAAATAATCAAAGGACTCTCACTTGTGGCCTTGAGGCAGATGGAAGTTAGCCAAGGTGCCCTGCAGGCAAAAAATATGGAAGCTGCAGTTCCTTGAAAGGGACAGTAGGGAGTTTGAGAACCCAAATGGGAGCATTAGCAGAGTTTGGCAGGAAGAGCAGAGGGGATGTGTTGTGGATGGCTGCTTCAGACAGAGAAAGATTAAGCCCAAGGCAGTGCATTTGGGAAATGGTCTGAGTAGCTGAGTGCTAAACCAGGATCCCCACTCTAGAGGGCTTGCTGTGTAGTGGGCCAGCCCCCTAGAAAGGCATGGTGTCACAGTATGTGATTACAGACACCCAGCAGAAGGGTTAGTGACCTAGTTGTCAGGTTATCCCTGCCCCTTTCTTCCCAGCGTTTGCCAGTGTAGACTAAGCTCCCAGATGTTGTGTAATATGAACTATCTGAATCAGAAAAACAACTAAACTCCAATCTTGGTGGACAAGGGGGTGGAGGAGGGGGGAATATGTATAAAGACTTGGAGTCAGGGGAAGTCCTGAATTTGAATCCTGCCTCCCAGACTTACTAAGTGTGTGGTCCTGAGCAAGTCCCTTAACCTCTATCTCAATGGGTATATAATAATAGCAGCTACCTCCCAGGGTTAGTGTGAGAATCAAATGGGAGGATACTTGTAAAACATCTTGCAAACCTTAAGGAGCTATATAAATGTGAATATGATTAATATTAATAACATATTATTAGCATTATTAATACCCATGGAATTTTAAGGTTTGCAAAGGCAGATATCTATTTCTATGTGAATGAAATAAAAATATAAATACACAATACCTGAGTACTATCATTCTGCTCCTTTAACAGATGAGGAAACTGAGATAAACAGAGCTTAAGTCCCTCGCCCTGTGTCTGAGGAAGGATTCAAACTCGTGTCTTCCTCTGTCCCAGCCCAGGGGTCATGGTTATACCCAACTGCCAAGAAGTACAGAATGGGGACTCTCTTTGGAAGCTCCCAGTATGTGATCTCTGAAGATTTGGAAAAGAAAGTCCTTGGCAATGTGCTTTGACTTTAAAAAACATTTGATCAATGTCTATGACACTCAAGAAGATTGATTACCATTGGGTGCTGCATCCCAAGAACCATGGGGCCCTGCTAGCTGCTCTCTCCTGTATGGGCTGGAGCCCTTATGAGAATTTCAGATTCTTGGGAGAAGAAAGTGCTCTGCTTTCCTATTTGTATGCTGAGCACTTAAAAGCATGTATTGAGACGAATTCATTCCTGCATCCTAGGGAACTCTGCCCTCCTAGCTTTTGGTAGTTGGTTCAGACCTACTCCTTCCTGAGAGGATGTGTTTCCTTTTGAATGAATTGAAGAGTGGAACTCCTTAAAGGCAGAGAGTGGATTTGCCTTTGTTTAACGTGGGGGCTGGGAAGCAGACGACAGCATCCTCTGCTGATGCAATATCCCCCGGAGAAGAGGCTGAGGAGCCTGCTCCTAGAAAGGCATGAGAATGTTTGCTGGGAATGCCTTGGAGAGATCCAGGGCACAAGCAGACATTCTCTAACTGGATCCGCTCTGCTAACTCCATGGCGGAGGGGTGTCTATTAACCATGTGGCTACAACGGTACAGCATTCACTGGTTTACCATAAGCAGCCCTTTATTTTGGACTCCCATCTTCCTGGGAAGCTAGGTGCTACTGTGTTGCATACAGAATTGAACCTGGGATCTGGAAGAACTGAATTAAAATCAGACACTTCCTGTGTGACCCTGGACAAGTCAGTTTGTTTGCCTCAGTTTCCTTATCTGTAAAATGAGCTAGAGAAGAAAATGGCAAACCACTCCAGCCTCTTTCCCAAGAAAACCCCAAATGGGTTCACAGAGAGTTGGACTCAAGCAAAACTTTGCTTTTAGGCAAAGTATTGTACCCTGGCATCCATGACAGCTTTTGAGAAAGCTACTTCAATAGTGATACCCTAAGGTGGAAAAAAATCTCCTGTGAGACCCATGTGACACAGATCCATCCAGCCATCATTTGGAAGTGGACTTGGTGGGGGTAAATGCTAGGTAGAAACTGCCTTAAGCCTGAGCCCATTCTTTCCAGGGACTGAGACAGTATAGAACAGAGTGTGTTCCCTAGGTGATGGGGGGAAATGATTATACTTCTGTTCTTTTGCTCCCTTCAAAACAGATATCTATTTATAAAACAAACAAACAAACAAAAAAACAAAAACAGAAGACAAAAAACAAAAAACAACCTGTAACTCACGTTCATGGGTTAAATAAAATTGGGGAGTTGATCACTAGTGACTAATAGTCAATGGAACTAGACCAGAATAGGGGCTTGAGCCCATAGCATTGGAAAAAAGAGATCACCCCCCCATAACTAATGCAGAATTTTTTGCATGACTTCATATTTGTAATGGATATTGTGTTTCTTGCTTTCTCAGTGGGTTGGGGCAGAGGAAGAAAATTCATAAACTAAAAATAAAATAAAATTGAAAAAAAAAGATATATAAAAAGAGAGAGATGTTGCCATCTCAGGAGTTACCCCCTAGAACTCTCAGGAGGAGATGTAACCAGACCTGCCCTGGAAGAGACTGGTCAGAGAACGTCTTACTAGGGTCCCTAGCACTTAGTACACAGTAAACACTTAGAGATGGTTGCTAACTAAGTCAGCATTTCAGGTATTTGCCCAATGAAGATGGAAATCCAAGGAGCTGGATCTTAGGAACTGCCATGTGTGTTGAAAAAAAAAAAAAAAACTTTTCAGAAGTGTGTATTATCCATGGCAGGATTCTATCAGTCTATCTGTGGGTTTATATAGGTTATAGGAACAAGTTTTGATTGGGAAAAGGAAGGTCATGTGTAGGTATATGTGAACTGGTTAGGATCTCACGGTTCCAGTGAGAACTGGCTCCAGACTCACCAGATCCGTGCCTGAGAGGTATGAGAGTGCCTCTGTACCAAATGACAGCTAAGTAGCAGCTTCACACTCAGAGATTTTATCACATCTGCATCCTATATTTTATTTTGTCTCTTTGCTCTTCACCTTTTTATTACATGCACATTATTTTTAAATGTTTTATTTATTTATTTTATTCATTCATTCATTCATTTATTTGTTTGTTTCGCTGAGGCAACTGGGGCTAAGTGACTTGCTAGGAAGTGGTAAGTGTCTGAGGCCAGATTTGAACTCAGGTCCTCCTGACTCCAGGGCTGGTGCTCTATCCACTGTACCATTTAGTTGCCCCACATAAGCATTATTTTTAAGCAAGATTAACAATATACAGCAAACAAAATTGACCTTACATGTGCTGTTTGGCTAGATGTCAAGCATTCATTAAGCACCTACTAGGTGCCGGCACTGAGTCAGATGCTGAGAATCTGAGACAAAAACCACCCAGCATAATCCCTGCCTTCAAAGAACAAACATTCTACCAGGAGTAAACAACACTGAGCAATAAAATGACAAACATATTAAGCATCCTCTATGTGCCAGGCCATGCAAATATGAGTCCCTGTCATCATTACATTCTAACAGGGCTTACAACATATAAGATATATAGAGTACACTTTGGTAGCCTTAAAGGGAAAGGCACTAGAAACCGGGAGGACCAGGAAAGGCTTCCTGTAGAAGGAAGCCAGGGATTCTAAGAGACAGAAGGAAGGAAGGAGGGCATCCTAGGCATGGGGCACAGCCAGTGCAAAAGCCCAGAGATGGAGAGTCCTATGTGAGAAACAGCAAGAAGGTCAAGGTAGCTGAACCATAAAGTACATGAAGACGTGCTATGTTTAATAAGCCTGGACGGGTAAAAAGGTAGACAATGTTTAAAATCCAGCCCAGCTAGAGCCATGATTGGGCCAGGCAAGTCATGCAGCTGCCTAAGAGAGGGGAGAGAGAGGAGACAAGGGATGCATTTGATAAAGACATAAATTGTTAAATACAAAAGAAAATCCCTCAGGGAGGGATTTTATTTTTTTTAAGAAATGATATGTGATAAAGTCTCAAATCATCCTATGGAGAGAGAAGTAGCACTTTCATAGGAAGGGGGAGATGCAATTCTTGAATCTTTCTGAGGACAAAGAAATGCCTTGTATCTGTCCTGTGACTCTCTCACAGATTCTTGTCTTTTTTAGACATCAGCTTCCCCAAGACAGTTTCAAGATGGTGAATGCTATTGAATATGTATTTCCAAAACTGTGATGGTCTTGATTCTATTCAACAATGACATGATTCAGGGCAATTCCAAAAGATTTGTGATGGAGAGAGCCATCTGCACCCAGAGAGAGGACTATGGGAACTGAATGTGGATCACAGCAGAGTATTTTCACCTTTTTGTTTTCAGTTAGCTTATTTTTTTCTTTCTCATGTTTTTCCCCTTTTGATCTGATCTTTCTTGTGCAGCATGACATGAAAATATGTTTAGATGAGTTGCACATGTTTAACTTATATCGGAGGGGAAAGGGAGAAATTTGGAACACAAGGCTTTGCAAAGGTGAATGTTGAAAACTATCTTTGCATGCATTTGGGAAAGAAAATACTATTTAAAAAACTTCTGTTCTACTGGGAGATCCCATCTCATGGGGGGCCCTGCCCTCAGTCTATTTACAGCAGCTTGTCCCCCTTGACTTCAAGGCAATTGAGTAGTTCAGAATCTTAGACTATAGAGAGAAACCAGGGCAGCTCAATAAGAACACTAGCATCAAGACCTCACCCCCTCAGTCCCATTGTAAAGCTGCTCACCCACTGTGAGCCTTCACTCTTTTCTCAGGCTCTTTCTCCCCAGATCAACATAAAAACACTACAGACACAATTTACGTTAGGCTGACCTCATTAATCTTTTCTCCAAAATCCTCTCCCTTTCTAAATTTGTTATTCTTAGTCGACTAACTAAAAACTAGAAACTAATGAAGATACATCAAGTAGGAAATGCTAGGATATTGTCCCAGCATACTTTGCACCAATTGTCCTTTCTTAAAGGAAAGCTTCACCCTTGCTGTGCCCTTCTTTTGTAAAGAGATTTCAATTATACAGAGAAGAGTAGTAAGGGGATGCATCAGGGATGGAGGATAAATTCATTGTTTTCATGGGAAAGTTGGCAATGATTTTGCTCTGTTTCATAGGCTGAAAACATTGAAAACTAGCTGAGATGAGAATTAAAGAGGAAGAAATTAGCAGACAGGATGATGCCATGTAAAAAATTATACTTCATTTTCAACAATTACAATTTATTTCCTGACACAAAACTTAATTTTTCCTAGGTGCTTGGGGGTGACCCAGCTATAGGACAGAGGGAGAAAAAATGGGGGCTTACCTTGACAAGGGGAGGGGGAAGCCAGAAGAGAGCAGACTCTCCCCTTTACAGGGCCACCAAATTTGGGGGTTCAAAGGAGACCCCCAAAATGTTGGGATTCCATACCAGAGTTGTGAGATGTCTCAAAAGAATTTGCAGGCTTGGACCCCTCTCCAAGTCAAAGTTTATCATAATAGCAACTCCAATTGAAGCAGGCTAAGTTCTAAGGATTTAGCTCACAAAACTCAACTTTTAAAATGTGATGGAATATTTTATGGTGTTATTAAAAAATTATGAAAGAGTCTAGAATTTCAGAAAATCCTAGGTTGTACAAACTGATACAGAATGAAGTAAGAAGAAACAGGAGAAGGTTTAATACAAGATCAACAACGTTAGGATAAACAACTTTGAGAAACTTGAGAACTCTCATCAAGGCAATGACCAACCAAGATTCCAGAGCATCAGTGAGAAAGCCTGCCCACCTCCTGATAGAGGATGGACAGAAGATACAGAAAAAAACAGACATTTTGGGGCATGATTACTGTGAGGATTTGTTTTTCTTGACTCTGCCATTTATTACAAGCTTTTTCTTTTTCTCTGATTTTGATGAAAGCTGGGAAAGACAGGCAGCTATAGTGGCATTTCAAAAAAGAGGTCACTTTAATACTTTTTAAAATGCATAAAAGAAAGCAGAAGGTCAGAGAGAAGTAGAGACAGGCAGGGCAATTTGGAAAATAATGAGTGGGATTTTAAAAATATTTTTAAAGCCAGTGATATGAAATGAAAATTCATGATTTCATGTAATGAGTTTTTCCATATGTATGAAAATCCATTTTTTTTGGTGTTTAAGTTCAGAATAAATTTTTTAAATTATAACAAAGAAAATAGAAAGCTAAAACAACTGATACAGGTAACCAGAGCAGACAATGTATGCTGACTTTTGCCCTCGTTGTCCCTCGCTTCTGAAAAGAAAAAAAGATAGGTTTCACTAGTTTTTCTATGAGATCATTATTGTTAAAATAAAGTTTTATTTATATCTTTTAGCATCATCCATATTTCTTCTGAATTGCTCTCCTCATGTCTCTAAGAAATTTATCCTTTATAACCGAAAATGGCAAATTATTGCAACAGCCCAATATATATTTTTGTGTAACCTAGGGGAGATAAGAATTGTTTTTACATTTTAAGACATAGGGAAACTTTATTAAAATTTTAAAAATTCTTAGCTTGCCAGAAGAAAAAATTAAAATTTTAATAAAATTAACTAAGCAACATATCAAAAAAGGGGGTTGATATCATATGCAGTTTCTGATATTCAGGTTTCAATTAAGCAAGGGGATTGTGGGGAGGGGAGTGTTTTCATATCACTCCTTTGGGGCCAAGCGTGGTCATTATAATTTTATAAGCATACAAGTTAATTTTCTTCTCCTTCCTATTTACATTGTTGTAGTCACTTTTCTTGGCTCCATTTTCCTTTGCATCAGCTCATGTAAATCTTTCCATATGTCTCTGCATCGTAGCATTTGTTATAGTAAAGTAGCATTTGACTGTATTCATGTATCACAATTTGTTTAGCCATTCCCCGATCCTTTCTAGTTATCACCAAAAGTACTGCTATATTTTGGTGTATATGGAGATTTGCTATTTCCTCAATAACCTCCTTGGAGTGTGTGATTAATTAGCAAAGAATATGGACTTTTTAGCCACTCTAGTTGTGTAATTTCAAATTGCTTTCCAGAATGATTATACTAATTTTCAGCTTTACCAACAATGCATTAGTGCACCTGTCTTTCCATAACTTCAACAGTGACTGTCTGTCCTATGCCATCTTTGCCAATTTGCTGAATATGAATTGAAACCTCGGTGTTGTTTTGATTTACCTTTCTCTTTTCATTGGTGATTTGGAGCATTCTTTCATGGGATTGTTAATGGTTTTATAAATCTTCTGAGAACTATTTATCATGAGGAAGCCAGGCGGTGGAGTGGATAGAGTATTGGACTTGGACTCAGGAAGATCTCTTTCAAATGCCAACTCAGTTATTTATTAGCTTTTTTTGTCTGCCTTATTTTTCTCATAATAATAACATCTACTTCCCAGGGTTAGTATGAATATTATATATAATATAAATGCACTTTGCAAATCTAATGCCCTATGTAAATTTGACCACTTTTCTATTTAGGAATAAATGTATTTTTGACAAAATCAATTTACACCTTTTTTTGATGCCAGTGAAAATGCCCAGAGTTGAGAGATGGAGTATTTTGAGTGCAGAACAATAAGGAGACCAGCTCAGAGAGAACATAGGCAGAATGAGAGGAAAGGAGATTGGAGTGGAGGTGCATTTTGAAGGGCTTGGAATGCCAAACAAGGATTTTATATTTGATCCTGTAGGTGATAGGGAGCCACTGGAGTTTATATAGTAAGGTGAGAGTCAGCCCTGCCCTTAAGGGAATATCATTTTGGGAGCTGAATGGAGAATGGACTGGAGTAGGAAAGAGGCTGACCAACAAGCAGGGTAGTGCAATAATAGTCCAAGCATGGGATGAGAAGGGTCTTCACCATAGGGGTGACATTATGAGGGCAGAGAAGGAAGCACATCAGAAAAAAATATGGTGAAATAGATTGGATATGAGGGGGAGAGAATGAGGAGTCAAGGATGGCCTGTGAGCCATCCAGGATGTGAGCGTGGGTGACTGAGAAAATAATGCTACCCGATAATTGTAGAAATATGTATACATATATTAGGTTTAACATATATTTTAACACATTTGAAATGTATTGGATTACTTGCCATCTAGGGGAGATGGGGGAAGAAGGGAAAAAGTTGGAACACAAGGTTTTGCAAGGGTCAATGTTGAAGTATTCATGCATATGTTTTGAAGATAAAAAGCTTTAATAAGAAAAAAAGAAATTAAGAGTTTAAACTAAAACAAAAAGAAAATAATACTACCTCAACAGTAATAGGGAAATTAATCAAATGAAAAGGTTTGGGGGAAAACGTAAGGAGTTAAATTTAGGACATGTTGAGTTTAAGATGTCTACAGGATATCCAGTTTGAGACATCATGACTAGAAGTCAGCAGAGAGGTTGGGATTGGATAAGTAGATATCAGAATCAGCAATATAGTGATGATAACTGAAGCCATGGGAGCTGCTGAGATAACCAAGTGAAAACAGTATAGAGGGAAAAGAAAAGGTCCATGACAGTCCTATGGAACATCCTTCCTTAGTGGGACAAATGTGGAGCAAAGACTGGGAAGGAAAGATCAGATGGGTGGGAGGAAACCAAGACAGAAGTCTGGAGGGTGAACATCCTTAGAAGTTAGAGTTAATGATAGAGTGAAGAAGAGAAGAGAAAGTGAAAGCACCTACAATTTAGATGACCCCAATACGTTTGGCCACAAAAGCCAGGAAACATAAAAGCTGATAGTGGGAATGGATGGATTAAATGAGCTTTTTTTGAGCTTGGGGGAGACATGGGTCGTATTTGTGGGCAGTAGGGAAAGCAGCCAATAGACAAGGAGAGATCAAAGAAAAGTGAGATTTCAGATAAAGGCACTCTGTTGGAGAAGATGGGGTGGAATGGGATCCCCCATGAGCAGAAGGGTGCATGTAGAAGCCTTGGCAAGGAGAGGGACCACCTCCTGATGTAAGATGGGGTAAAAACAGAGAGAGTGGCAAAAATTGCATTTGGATGATGTGAGATGAGGATGGCAAAAGAGGAAACTCTAGAATTTGGAACAATGCCCAAAGGGCAATAAAACATTAGTTCCAGCAATCTTGTTACAAAAAAAGAAGAAGAAGAAGAAGAAGAAGAAGAAGAAGAAGAAGAAGAAGAAGAAGAAGAAGAAGAAGAAGAAGAAGAAGAAGAAGAAGAAGAAGAAGAAGAAGAAGAAGAAGAAGAAGAAGAAGAAGAAGAAGAAGATAAGAAAAATAAGAAAAAATAAAAGAGGGGGAAAGACCCACATGTGCAAAAATGTTTGTGGCAGCCCTTTTGCAGTGACAAGAAACTGGAAATTGTGTGGATGCCCATCAGCTGGAGAATGGCTGACTAAGTTATGGTATATGAATGTTATAGAATATTATTGTTCTATCTCAGACACTTAACACTTCCTAGCTGTGTGACCCTGGGCAAGTCACTTAGCCCCAGCCTCAAAAACAAAAAACAAAAAAACAACCCAAATGGGGTAAAGAATATTATTGTTCTATAAGAAATGATCAGAAGGATAATGTCAGAAAGGCCTGGAGAGACCTGCATGAACTGATGCTAAGTGAAGTGAGTAGAATCAAGAGAACATTGTACACAGCAAGAGCAAGATTATTCGATGATCAATTCTGATGGATCTGGCTCTTTCCAACAATGACAGGATCGAGGCCAGTTCCAATGGACTTGTGATGGAGAGAACCATCTATGCCCAGAAATAGACAGTGGGAGCTGAGGGTGGATCACAACATAGCATTCTCACTCTTTTTGATGTTGTTTGCTTGCATTTTGTTTTCTTATTTATTTTTCCCCTTTTTGATACAATTTTTGTTGTGCAGCAAGAGTATTGTATAAATATGTACAGAAGGATTCCACATGTTTAAAATACATTGCATATGTTTAACATATATTGGATTACTTGCCATCTAGGGGAAGGGGTGGGGAGGAAGGAGGGGAAATTTAGGAACGCAACATTTTGCAAGGGTCAGTGTTGAAAAATTATCCATGCAAATGTTTTGAAAATAAAAAGCTTTAATAAAAAAGTACCATCTAAAATAAAATAAAATTTTACAAAGATTATGTGATCAATTGATCTTGTTTTAAAATAATTGCAATAGACTTGGGATGGTAAATGCCAATTGCATCCAGAGAGAATTATGGAGACTGAATGTGAATCAAAGCACAGTATTTTTTTTCCTTTCTCATGTTTTTTTTTTCCTTCTTATTTTGTTTTTCTTGTACAACATGACAGATAGGGAAATATATTTAAAAGGATTGCAAAGATTTAATTTATATCAGATTGCTTGCTATCTTGAGGAGGGGAGAAGTATGAGAGGAAGGGAGAAAAATTTAGAACATAAAATCTTAGATGTTAAAAACTATCATTTTTATGTGTTTGGAAAAATAAAATACTACTGATAATAATAACAAAAAACAATGAGAGTGAGAAGCTAACCATTATACTCATCCCCGATGGTGACAGGGAAATTTGGAAGAGGAAGAGATTTTGGGGAAAAGATAATGAGTTCTCTTTGGGACATGTTGATTTTTTTATGGGTAATTTAGTCATTTTATTGATAATGCTGGTATTTTATTTTATTTTATTTTTTAATAGTTTTCATTTATATGCATGGGTAATTTTACAACAATGACAATTGCCAAACCTTTTGTTCTAATTTTTCCCCTCCTCCGCCCCCCATGGCAGGTTGACCAATACATGTTAAATATGTTAAAGTATAAATTAGATACAATATATGTATACAGAACACGTTGATTTTGAAATGCCTACAGAACAGGACATATAATCTGAAATGTCCAACAAGCAACTGGAGATGTGTGACTGAAGCTTAGGAAAGAGATCAGGAGCAGATATCTACTTTGATTTCAATATCAATATCAATACAAGTATAAGTCTGGGAATAATTTGCATAGATATAATCAATGAAGCACGTGGAGTTAATGTGACAACCAAATAAGATAGCAGAGAGTGAAAAGAGAAGGGAGTGTTAAGACAGAGCTTTGGGGGATGCTTGCTATAAAACTTAATTTCATTTTATTATTATTATTAAAGCTTTTTATTTTCAAAACATATGCACATATGCACATTCACCCTTGCAAAACCTTGTGTTCCAAATTTTTCCCTCCCTTCTCCCACCCCCCAAGATGGAAACTAATTCAATATATGTTAAACATGTGCAATTCTTCTATACATATTTCCACAATTATTATGCTGCACAAGAAAAATTAGATCAAAAAGGAAACAAATGAGAAAGAAAACAAAAAGCAAACAACCAACAAGAAAAAAGGTGATATGTTCTGATCCACACTCAATCCCCACAGTTCTCTCTCTGGATGCAGATGGCTCTCCATCACTGAACAACTGGAACTGGTTTGAATCGTCTCATTATTGAAAAGAACCACGTCCATCAGAATTGATCATCATATAAACTTCTTGTTGCCATGTGCAATGATCTCCTGGTTCTGCTCATTTCACTCAGCATCAGTTGATGTCAGTCTCTCCAGGCCTTTCTGAAATCCTCCTGCTGGTCATTTCTTAAAGAACAATAATATTCCATAACCTTCATATACCATAATTTATTGGGCCATTCTCCAACTGATGGGCATCCACTCAGGCTCCAGTTCCTTGCCCCTCCAAAAAGGGCCGCCACAAACACTTTTGAACTTGTGAGTCCTTTTCCCTTTTTTATGAGCTCTTTGGGATACAGGCCAATAGAAACACTGCTGAATCAAAGCCTATGCACAGTTTGATATCCCTTTGGGCATAGTAGAACTTAATTTCTTGAAAAAATATTACAGCTGACCCAAAGAGCACAGAGACGTATACCAGATATAATAAGTAGACTGCCACATACAGAATGTTCCAAAGTCTTAATATAGTCAATCTTTAATCATTTGGGGGACAGCCTTTCTCAGCAAATATGACTTCTACAAAAGAATTAATGTAAAATGTTTCACCCAGGTGGTTTATGAATCCAAAAAGGAGATGGGCCGGTCAGGTCGAGCAAGAGAGCTGGCAAACTAAATCTTGTCCTAGGGCTCACATCATTATTTTTTAAAACTGGGATACTGTCAACAGAAAAAGACTCAAACGCTTTGGGTAGATATTTGACGGAGGATTTCTGGAAGAACATTTCCCAGGCTGAGGAGATAGGGGACAGGTTTCATTCTTCATAATGGAAAGGAATATGCACATCACTGAAATCATAAATATCCTGAAGGGTTGATTGCTTTAAGACTTCTTGAGTGTTAAGATACTGGTACTTAAAATTACACCGTTCCACGGTTGAGGCCCCACACTTCAAGTAGATTAAAGAAGTCTGTTGGCTTTGAAAACAGTGATGGCATTCTTGTGCTCCTATGCATGGAAATGGAGCTGTAATTAATTTCAGCTTTGCCAGGAAAATATTGCAGGGAATTGCTCCCGTTTCCCTCTGAAGGCTAAAACCCTCCAAATTCTAAAAGATTTTAAAAAGACAATTCCTAAATAAAACTGGAGCAAAAGAGTTTGTCGATTTTAGAGTGGAAAGGGGCCTCTGAGGCCTTCATGTTACAGAAGTGGAAACTGAGGCCCAAGGAGGGGAAGTGAGGTACTCAAGTTCAGACTAGAGCTGGAAGGGCCTTCAGAGGCCAGCTAATTCTACTACCTCATTTTGGAGATGAAAAATCAGCAAACCTGCCAAGTTTTAACAGTCTGACCAATAAAAAGGGCAGCCAATAGTCCCATTACAGAGCCTAGCCTGACCTCTGAATTCACAGATTGTCAGAAACTCTCACAGATGGACCAGAGCACCTTGTTCCCTTTCCTTCTCTATAATCTCCATCCCCAATTCAGAAACAATTTCATCTGACCAAAGATACAGTGAAAATAGATTCTAGATTTGGAATCCCACTACAGAAAGCCTGACAGTAAGGATACTTTTTGGAATTTTGGTGACAGTCATTTCAAAATACTGTTTGGTTGCTGCTATAGGCCTCCAAAATAAATAGCTTTAAAATACCCATAACTGGGTCAATGGTAACTGAGTAAATCGAGCCAGTAAACCCTGCAGTGAAAGTATATACATCACAGAGGATTGGGAAGTCCAAGATAAAGATACATCTTCAGGATAATATCTTAAAAAATAAAATTAAGGGGTGAGAGAGGGATGTGCTGGGAGAAAGGGAAAGGAAGAGGTGGAATGGTATAACAAAAAAATAGTCATACCGATATCTATATGTAAAATTTATATATGAAATTATATATAATTAATATTATTTTTGTTATATGTCCCAGCCAATTCTTTAGCATTATACATTTCAGAGCAGATACCAATCTGCCTTGATAGAAGAACTTACTTCCTGGGAAAATATCCTCTACCAATGAAATCCCAGATGCCATTTTTAAAAAATGCAAAAACAGATCTAATTAAAAGAGATAAGGAAGGAAACTACATCCTAGTAAAAGGTACCATAGATAATGAAATAATATCAATACTAAACATATATGCACCAAGTGGTATAGCATCCAAATTCCTAGAGGAGAAGTTAAGAGAGCTGTAAGAAGAATTAAAAGAGCAAAACGATACTAGTGGGGAATCTCAAACTTGCTCTCTCAGAACTAGATAATAAATAAGAAAGAAGTTAAAGAGGTAAATAGAATTCTAGAAAAGTTAGGTATGGAATCAAAAACTGAATGGAAATAGAAAGAAATATACTTTTTCTTGGCAGAACATGGAACCTATGTTAAAAATTGATCATATATTAGGGCATAAAAACTTCAAAATCAAATGCAGAAAGGCAGAAAATAAATTCATTTTTAGATGATGACACAATAAAAATTAGATGCAATAAAAGACCAGGGGAAAATAGATCAAAAATTAATTGGAAGCTAAATAATCTAATCCTAAAGAATAAGTGGGGAACACAACAAATCATAGACACAATCAATAATTTCATCCAAGAGAATGAGACAACATACCAAAATTTGTGGGATGCAGCCAAAGCGGTTATTAGGGGAAATTTTTTTATCTCTAGATGCTTATTTGCATAAAATAGAGAAAAGAGAAGATCAATGAATTGGGTTTGCAACTAAAAAAGCTAGAAAAAGAGCAAATTAAAAACCTCCAATTAAATACCAAATTTGAAATTCTGAAATTAATAAAATTGAAAGTAAGAAAACTATTGAATTAATAAATAAAACTAAGAGTTGGTTCTATGAAAAAATCAACAAAATAGATAAACCTTTAGTTAATTTGATTAGAAAAAGGAAAGAAGAAAATCAAATTGTTAGTATCAAAAATGAAAAGGGAGAACTTTCCACCAATGAAGAGGAAATTAGAGCAATAATTAGAAGCTATTTTGCCCAAATCTATGTCAATAAATCTGATAATCTAAGTGAAATGGAGGAATACCTACAAAAATATAGATTTCTCAGACTAACAGAAGAGGAAATAAATTACTTAAATAGTCCCATTTTAGAAAAAAGAAATTGAATAAGCTATTAATCAACTCCCTAAGAAAAAATTTCTAGGGCCAGATGGATTTACATGTAAATTCTACCAAACATTTAAAGAATGTAATTCCAATACTATGCAAACTATTTGAAAAAAATAGGGAAAGAAGGAATCTTACCAAATTCTTTTTATGACACAGATATGGTGCTGATACTGAAACAAGATAAGGTCAAAACAGAGAAAGAAAATTATAGACCCATTTCCCTAACGAATGTTGATGCCAAAATCTTAAATAAAATATTAGCAAAGAGATTACAGCAAGTCATCCTCAAGATAATTCACTATGACCAAATAGGATTTATACCAGGAATGCAGGGCTGGTTCAATATTAGGGAAACTATTAGCATAATTGATTTTTTTTTTTAATTTTTTATTTTATTTTATAATTATAACATTTTTTGACATTACATATGCATGGGTAATTTTTTACAACATTATCCCTTGCACTTACTTCTGTTCAGATTTTTTTCCCTTCCTCCCCCAACCCCCTCCCCCAGATGGCAAGCAGTCTTATATATGTTAAATATATTACAGTATATTCTAGATACAATATATGTGTGTAGAACCGAATTTTTTGTTGCACAGGAAGAATTGGATTCAGAAGGTAAAAATAACAGATTACATTCATTTCCCAGTGTTCCTTTTCTGGATGTAGCTGGTTCTGTCCATCATTAATCAATTGGAATTGGATTAGCTCTTCTCTATGTTGAAGAAATCCACTTCCATCAGCATACATCCTCATACAGTATCATTGTTGAAGTGTATAAAGATCTTCTGGTTCTGCTCGTTTCACTCAGCATCAGTTGATGTAAGTCTCTCCAAGCCTCTCTGTATTTCTCCTGTTGGTCATTTCTTATAGAACAATAATATTCCATAACATTCATATACCATAGTTTACCCAACCATTCTCCAATTGATGGACATCCATTCATTTTCCAGCTTCTAGCCACTATGAAAAGGGCTGCCACAAACATTTTGGCACATACAGGACCCTTTCCCTTCTCTAGTAGTTCCTTGGGGTATAAGCCCAGTAGTATTATGGCTGGGTCAAAGGGTATGCACATTTTGATAACTTTTTGGGCATAATTCCAGATTGCTCTCCAGAATGGTTGGATTCTTTCACAACTCCACCAACAATGCATCAGTGTCCCAGTTTTCCCACAGCCCCTCCAACATTCATCGTTATTTGTTCCTGTCATCTTAGCCAATCTGACAGGTGTGTAATGATACCTCAGAGTTGTCTTAATTTGCATTTCTCTGATCAATAGTGATTTGGAACACTCTTTCATATGAGTGGAAATAGTTTTAATTTCATCATCTGAAAATTGTCTGTTCATATCCTTTGACCATTTATCAATTGGAGAATGGCTTGATTTCTTATAAATTAAAGTCAATTCTCTGTATATTTTGGAGATGAGGCCTTTATCAGAACCTTTAACTGTAAAAATTTTTTCCCAATTTGTTACTTCCCTTCTAATCTTGTTTGCATTAGTTTTGTTTGTGCAGAAACTTTTTAATTTGGTGTAATCAAAATGTTCTATTTTGTGATCAATAATGGTCTCTAGTTCTCCCTTGGACACAAACTCCTTCCTCCTCCACAAGTCTGAGAGGTAAACCATCCCATGTTCCTCCAATTTATTTATGATTTCGTTCTTTATGCCTAAATCTTGGACCCATTTTGATCTAATCTTAGTATGTGGTGTTAAATGTGGGTCCATGCCTAGTTTCTGCCATACTAATTTCCAGTTTTCCCAGCAGTTTTTGTCAAATAATGAATTCTTATCCCAAAATTTGGGATCTTTGGGTTTGTCAAAGATTAGATTGCTATTTTTATTCACTATCTTGTCCTGTGAACCTAACCTATGCCACTGATCAACTAGTCTATTTCTTAGCCAATACCAAATGGTTTTGGTGACTGTTGCTTTATAATATAGCTTTAAATCAGGTACACTTAGACCACCTTCCTCTGACTTTTTTTTCATTAGTTCCCTTGCAATTCTCGACCTTTTATTCTTCCATATGAATTTTGTTGTTATTTTTTCTAGGTCATTAAGATAGTTTCTTGGGAGTCTGATTGGTATAGCACTAAATAAATAGATTAGTTTGGGGAGTATTGTCATCTTTATTATATTCGCTCGGCCTATCCAAGAACATTGAATGTCTTTCCAATGATTTAAATCTGACTTTATTTTTGTGGCAAGTGTTTTGTAATTTTGCTCATATAATTCCTGACTCTCCTTTGGTAGATATATACCCAAATATTTGATACTATCGACTGTTATTTTGAATGGAATTTCTCTTTGTATCTCTTGCTGTTGGATTGTGTTGGTAATATATAAAAATCCTGAGGATTTATGTGGATTTATTTTGTATCCTGCGACTTTGCTAAAATTCTGAATTATTTCTAATAGCTTTTTAGCAGAGTCTTTGGGGTTCTCTAAGTATACCATCATGTCATCTGCGAAAAGTGACAATTTGATTTCTTCATTTCCTACTCTAATTCCTTGGATCTCTTTCTCGGCTCTTATTGCCAAGGCTAGAGTTTCTAGTACTATATTGAATAGTAATGGTGATAGTGGGCAACCTTGTTTCACTCCTGATCTTACAGGGAAAGGTTCTAGTTTATCACCATTACATATGATGTTTACTGAAGGTTTTAAATATATGCTCCTTATTATTTTAAGGAATAGTCCATTTATTCCTATACTCTCAAGCGTTTTTAGTAGGAATGGATGTTGGATTTTATCAAATGCCTTTTCTGCATCTATTGAGATGATCATATGGTTTTTATTAATTTGATTATTAATATAGTCAATTATACTAATAGTTTTCCTAATATTAAACCAGCCCTGCATTCCTGGTATAAATCCCACTTGGTCATAGTGTATTATCCTGGGGATGATTTTCTGAAGTCTATTTGCTAATATCTTATTTAAGATTTTAGCATCAATATTCATTAAGGAAATTGGTCTATAGTTTTCTTTCTCAGTTTTCGATCTACCTGGTTTAGGTATCAGTACCATGTCTGTGTCATAGAAGGAATTTGGTAGGACTCCTTCAATCCCTACTTTTTCAAATAGTTTACATAGCATTGGAGTTAGTTGTTCTTTAAATGTTTGGTAGAATTCACCTGTAAATCCATCTGGTCCTGGGGACTTTTTCTTAGGAAGTTGGTTAATAGCTTGGTCTATTTCTTTTTCTGAGATGGGACTATTTAGACTACTTACTTCTTCCTCTGTTAATCTGGGCAAGCTATATTTTTGAAGGTATTCTTCCATTTCATTTAAGTTATCGAATTTATCGGCATAAAGTTGAGCGAAGTAGCTCCTAACTATTGTTCTAATTTCCTCTTCATTAGTGGTGAGTTCACCCTTTTCATTTTCAAGACTATCAATTTGCTTTTTCTCTTTCCTTTTTTTAATCAGGTTTACTAAGGGTTTGTCTATTTTGTTGGTTTTTTCATAAAACCAACTCTTAGTTTTATTAATTAATTCAATAGTTTTTTTACTTTCAATTTTATTAATCTCACCTTTTATTTTTTGAATTTCAAGTTTTGTGTTTGTCTGAGGGTTTTTAATTTGTTCCTTTTCTAGCAATTTTAGTTGTAAACCCAATTCTTTGGTCCTCTCTTTCTCTATTTTATGCAAGTAGGCCTGTAGAGATATAAAACTTCCCCTAATTACTGCTTTGGCTGTATCCCACACATTTTGGTATGATGTCTCATTATTGTCATTTTCTTGGGTGAAGTTATTAATTATGTCTATGATTTGCTGTTTTACCCAATCATTCTTTAGTATAAGATTATTTAGTTTCCAATTATTTTTTGGTCTATTTTCCCCTGGCTTTTTATTAAATGTTATTTTGATTGCATTATGGTCTGAAAAGGATGCATTTACTATTTCTGCCTTACTGCATTTGATTTTGAGGTTTTTATGCCCTAGTATATGATCAATTTTTGTATAGGTTCCATGAACTGCTGAGAAGAAAGTATATTCCTTTCTGTCTCCATTTAGCTTTCGCCAAAGATCTATCATATCAAACTTTTCTAGTATTCTATTTACCTCTTTGACTTCTTTCTTATTTATTTTGTGGTTTGATTTATCTAATTCTGAGAGAGCAAGGTTGAGATCTCCCGCTATTATAGTTTTGCTATCTATTTCCTCTTGCAGCTCTCTTAATTTCTCTTTTAAGAATTTAGATGCTGCACCACTTGGTGCATACATGTTTAATATTGATACTGCTTCACTATTGATGCTTCCCTTTAGCAGGATATAATGCCCTTCCTTATCTCTTTTAATTAGATCAATTTTTGTTTTTGCTTGATCTGAGATGAGGATGGCTACTCCTGCTTTTTTGGTTTTGCCTGAAGCATAATAGATTCTGCTCCACCCTTTTACTTTTAGTTTGAATGTCTCATCCTGTTTCAGGTGTGTTTCCTGTAAACAACATATAGTAGGATTCTGACTTTTAATCCAGTCTGCTAACTGCTTCCTCTTTATGAGGCAGTTTGCCCCATTCACATTTATGGTTAGAAGGACTAATTCTATATTGCTTGCCATCCTATTAACCCCTGCTTATGCTTTTCCCCTTTCCTTCCCTTTTACCCTCCTATCCAGTATTAAACTGGTGAACACCACTTGCTTTTCACAGCCCTCCCTTTTTAGGATCCCTCCCCCACCTTAAAGATCCTCCCCTTATTTTACCCCTTTTCCTCGAAATTACTGTATTCCCTTCCCCTTAGCTTACTCCTTCCCTTTCACTTTTCAATGAAGTGGAAGAAGTTTCACCATAAATCGAATATGTCTATTGATACACGCTATGTTCATCTCCCTCCTTTCTTTCTCTCAGATATAATAGGTTACCTTTGCTCTTCATGAGATGTAGTACCACCACTTTATACTTTTTTATGATATAATCTCCTTTCCACCTCTAGTTTCTAAGACAAATTGTACATATGTTCTTTACATATTTTTTGGCAGAAGTATAGTTCTCAAGATTTCTTTTTACCTTTTTTAGAAGTCTCTTGAGTTCTGTATTTGAAGATCAAACCTCTTATGTAGGTCTGGTTTTTTCGTCAAAAATAGATGGAATTCATTTATTTCGTTAAATGTCCATCTTCTTCCCTGGAAAACGATGCTCATTCTTGCTGGGTAAGTTATTCTTGGCTGCATACCAAGTTCCTTAGCCTTTCGGAATATCATGTTCCAGGCCCTGCGTTCTTTTAATGTGGATGCTGCTAGATCCTGTGTTATCCTTATTGTGGATCCTCCATATCTGAATTGTTTTTTTCTAGCAGCTTCCAATATCTTTTCCTTTGTCTGATGGTTCTTGAACTTGGCCACTATATTTCTTGGCGTTTTGATTTTAGGGTCCCTTTCAGTAGGTGATCGATGAATTTTCTCAATGTCTATTTTACCCTCTGTTTCCAAAACGTCTGGGCAGTTCTCTTTGATAATTTCCTCGAAAATGGTGTCCAAGCTCTTTTTTTCCTCCCATTTTTCAGGGAGTCCGATTATTCTCAAATTGTCTCTCCTGGATCTGTTTTCCAGGTCTGTTGTCTTTCTGGTAAGGTACTTGACAGTCTTTTCAATTGTTTCATTTCTCTGGTTTTGCTTGACTCCCTCTTGGTTTCTCCTTGAGTCATTCATTTCTACTTGTTCCAGTCTAATTTTCAATGATGTATTTTCTTCACTCACTTTTTTTATATCTCTTTGTAATTGTCCAATTGAGTTTTTATCTTCTATGGAATTTTTTTCCATTTTATCCATTTTATTTTTTTGAGAGCTGATTTCTTTTTCCAGCTCTCTAATCCTGTTTTCCTTGGAGTTGTTTACCTTTTCCAGCTCACTAATCCTGTTTTCTTTGGAGTTGTTTACCTTTTCCAGCTCACTAATCTTGTTTCTCAATGATTTGATTTCTTTATCCATTCTGTCTTTGAATGCATGGGATGACTTCTCCAGGCTCTCTTGCCAAGCTTCCCTTTCCTTTTCCCATTTCTCTTCCAGCTCTCTTGTGAGAGCCTTTTTGATTTCCTCTATGAGGTTCTTTTGTATTGAGGAGCAGCTTATATCCCTCCCAGGGGATACATCTGGGGACATTCTGTTCCTAGTCTCCTCAGCATTTGAAGTCTGCTCCCTCTCCACACAGAAGCTGTCAATGGTTAGAGCCCTTTTGAATTTTTTGTTCATTTTGTCAGAGTAGGAATCAAAGAAAACAAACTGACAAGAGAAACAATTGGTCTGTTTTGCGGGGGATGGGGCTGGATGGTATTAATGGGCTTCCTCTACAGACTGGGGGTAGCGCAGCAGAGAGCCACTAACAGAACAGCAATGACTGTACTGAGTCTGCCCTCTGAGGCTCCGAGAACGCACCGAGTCAGTCCAGGTGGGGGTTGGGGGTGGCCGGGCTCTGAGAGATGCTGGCTTTCTGGGGTTTTAATCTTCACCTCCGGTGTTTACACCCTCTCCACCGCTCCTGGCTTGCTGCCAAGACGGAGCATCCACACTGGGGCAAAAGCCCTTTCACAGAAACGGCAGAGATCACACCCCTCCCCCTCCGGTCTGAGCTGTGTGAGCTGCCTGTCTTGCTCTGGCTGTCTGCCCTCAGTCTGCGCCCAGTCTGATTGACCCTCCCCCGAACAAACACAGACCTTTTCTGGCGACTTTCAAGGATGTCTTCTCTTGGTGATCATCTGTGGATTTCTTTCTGGATCAAGCATTAAGTCAGAGGCTTGTCATGAAGTAAGTTCTGAGAGAAAACGAGGAGCTCAAGCAGCTGTCTGCCTCCACGCCGCCATCTTGGCCGGAAGTCTCAGCATAATTGATTATATCAATAACCAAACTCACAAAAATCATATGATTATCTCAATAGATGCAGAAAAAGCATTTGATGAAATCTAACACCCATTCCTAATAAAAACATTAGAGAATATAGGAATAAATGGAAGTTTCCTTAAAATGATCAGTATCATCTATTTAAAACCATCAGCAAGCATCATATGTAATGGGAACAAACTAGAACCATTCCCAATAAGATCAAAGGTGAAATAAGGTTGCCCACTATCACCATTACTATTCAATATTGTATTAGAAATGTTAGATTTATCAATAAGAGAAGAAAAAAAGATTAAAGAAATTAGAGCAGGTCATGAGGAAACAAAGTCATCACTCTCTGAAGATGATACGATGGTATACTTAGAGAACCCTAGACAATCAACTAGAAACAATTCACAACTTCAGCAAAGTTGCAGGACACAAAATAATTCCGCATAAACCATCAACATTTTTATATGTTACCAACAAAGTCCAACAGCAAGAGACAACAAAGAGAAATTCTATTTAAAACAACTATTGATAAAATAAAATATTTGGGAATCTATCTGCCAAGGGAAAGTCAGGAACTATAGGAACACAACTACAGAACACTTTCCACACAATTAAAGCCAGATCTAATCTCTTGGAAAAACATCAAGTGCTCATGGGTAGGCTGACCTAATATAATAAAAATGGCAATACTACCTAAATTAATCTACTTATTCAGTGCCACACTAATCAAACTCCCAAGAAATTATTTTGCCGATCTAGAAAAAAATAATAACAAAGTTCATCTGGAAGAACAAAAGGTCAAGAATTTAAGGGGAATTAATGAAAAAATGCAAATAAAGGTGGCCTAGCTGTACCAGATCTAAAACTATATTATAAAGCAGCAGTCACCAAAACCATTTGGTACTGGCTAAGAAATAAAACAGTTGATCAGTGGAATAGGTTAGGTTTACATAACAAAATAGTCAATGACTATAGCAATCTAGTGTTTGACAAACCCAAAGGGCCCAGCTTTTGAGATAAGAATTCACTATTTCACAAAAACTTCTGGGAAAATTGGAAATTATTATGGCAGAAACTAGGCATCGACCCACACCTAACAACGTATACCAAGATAAGGTCAAAATGGGTTCATGATTTAGACATAAGGGTGATATAAACAAATTAGAAGAACATAAGATAGTTTATCTCTCAGATCTGTGGAGGAGGAAGGAATTTGTGACCCAAGAATGACTAGAGATCATTATTGAATACAAAATATATTGGAACTATGCCCAAGAAGTTGTCAAGCTGTGCATACTCTTTGATCCAGGGGTGCTACTACTGGGCTTATATCCCAAGGAAATACTAAGGATGGGAAAGGGACCTGTATGTGCCAAAATGTTTGTGGCAGCCCTTTTTGTAGTGGCCAGAAACTGGAAAATGAATGGATGTCCATCAATTGGAGAATGTTTGGGTAAATTATGGTATATGAATGTTATGGAATATTATTGTTCTGTAAGAAATGACCAGCAGGAGGAATACAGAGAGGTTTGGAGAGACTTACATGAACTGATGCTGAGTGAAATGAGCAGAACCAGGAGATCATTATATACTTCAACAACAATACTGAATGAGGATGTATTCTGATGGACGTGGATATCTTCAACATAGAGAAGATCCAATTCACTTCCAGTTGATCAATGATGGACAGAAACAACTACACCCAGAGAAGGAACACTGGGAATTGAATGTAAACTGTTAGCACTACTGTCTTTCTACCCAGGTTACTTATACCTTCGGAATTTAATTCTTACCGTGCAACAAGAAAATTGGATTTACACACATATATTGTATCTAAGTTATACTGTAACACATTTAATATGTATGGGATTGCCTGTCATTTAGGGGAGGGAGTAGAGGGAAGGAGGGGAAAATTTGGAAAAATGAATACAAGGGATAATGTTGTAAAAAAAAAAATGCATATGTACTGTCAAAAAATTATAATTATAAAATTAATTTAAAATTAATATAAAATAGATAATTTTTATTATATTAAGTTAAAAAGTTTTTGTACAAACAAAACTAATGCAGACAAGATTAGAAGGGAAGCAATAAACTGGGAAAACATTTTTACATTCAAGGGTTGTGATAAAGGCCTCATTTCTAAAATAGAGAACTAACTCAAATTTATAAGAAGTCAAGCCATTCTCCAACTGATAAATGGTCAAAGGATATGAACAGACAATTTTCAGATGATGAATTTGAAATCATTTTCTAGTCCTATGAAAAGGTGCTCCAAATCACTATCAATCAGAGAAATCAAGTTAAAACAGCTCTAAGGTACCACTACACAGCCCTCAGATTGGCTAAGATGGCAGGAAAAGATAATGACGGATACTGGAAGGGATGTGGGAAAAAATATGTATGCATATATTGGATTTAACATATATATTTTAACATGTTTAACATATATTGGATTAATTGTCATCTAGGGGAGAGGGGGCAGGGAGGGAAAAAATTGGAATACAAGGATTTGCAAGGGTCAGTGTTAAAAAAAAAAAAATTACCCATGCATATGTTTTGAAAATAAAAAGCTCTAATAAAAATAATAAAATTTTAAAATATTTTAAAATCTCCAAGTACCAAGAAAAAAATAATAGCAACTAATGGAAAATCAATCATAAATAACTGTGCTAACTATATACAATTTTGGATAACAATAATCCATACTGGCTTTCACAAGAGCTATGAAACCCGAGAGGCTTTGTAAATAGAGGCCTGGGAACCAAGACCTAGATTCAAAACCTACTTCCTGTGTGACCTCTGAGCAAACAGCATAACCTCTCAGAACTTTTATTCCCCCCTCCCCCCCCCCCAGTATAAATGGCTGAGAAGGTGCTCATCTGCTTTTGGTAGAGAGGTTACCTGGGATTTCCCTACAACAGTGAAATGTTAAGTCCAGTGCCTATCTCCTACATAGGACCAAAGTTTATAATCATATATAATTGCAATAAGACTTCCCGTCTCCAAACAAAGCCATAACCCTTTTCCCAAGCCCTCTCTTTTTAATTTTAGTTTCCCCTCAGTTGGCTTCCTGTTTCAGAATGAAAGGGCCCCAGGCTGGGTAGCAACTGCTTGTGTATTATACACACACTTAGTAGAGGGTCTGGCTATAGTTGTGTGTCTCAGTCATACTGATCCATATCTGGCCACTGAACCCAATGGCTCTAGGAGGAAAAGAGAGGCAGGTGATCTTGCATAGCTCTCCCCCACTTAAATCCAATTTATTTGCAAGTGATGGTATCACCTCCCTGATGAGATCTCTTCCAGAGTGAAGGACAAACAATAACCTCTGTAAGAGCTGCCCCAAACTGGTTAGTTGGGAAACTCTCTGTCTTTCTCCCTCTCTGTCTCCCTCTCTGTCTCTCTCTCTCGTCCTTTCTTCTTCTCCTTCCTTCCTTCCTTCCTTCCTTCCTTCCTTCCTTCCTTCCTTCCTTCCTTCCTTCCTTCCTTCCTTCCTTCCTTCCTTCCTTCCTTCCTTTCTTTCTTTCTTTCTTTCTTTCTTTCTTTCTTTCTTTCTTTCTTTCTTTCTTTCTTTCTTTCTTTCTTTCTTTCTTCCCTCTCTTCCTTCCTTTCTCCCTCCCTTCCCTCCTCTCATCTTCCCTTCTTACCCTTCCTCCCTTTCTTTTTTCCACCCTCCCCTCCTTTGTCCACATAAGGTCTCCTACTCTTAGCTACAAATGTTCTCAAAAACTTTTTTTTTCTTCTTTTGGCCTACAGTAAGCTCTTAACAAGCCTTTTCATCCAATCCTTCATTCATTCCTCCCTTCAATGCTTACTACTTACCAAACATTGTACTAAATCTGGAAGTTTCATAAAAGATAGAAATAAGGTGTCTTCTATGCAGAAGTGGAAATCATTCAGGATCCCCTGAAACCTATAACAAGAGAAATGGCCTTGCTGCTTAGGGCCTTCTGATTATTAGCAGAGCTCCCAACATTAAATAACACACAGGCACCTCCTAACTCAAGAGCAGTCAACTCTTTTCAATAATTAAGCCCTCTCCCTTCCTGGGGCCCCTACCCTTAATCTCCATTTGTTAAGAAAACAGCACCAAACAATGAAACATCCTGGCAGTGAGCTCCTGGGGTATGTAAGTCAATCTAAAAGGGTTTGCTGGAAATCCCAGGCAGAACCTCTAACCTACTTAGTTCTATTAGCAAGACGAGCAAATTGAATTCTCTGGGAGCAGGAAGGAGTTAGAGACCATCAGGACTTATTTTACCAGAGGAAAGTGAGGTGTTGAGGGGCTGGTGAGCCTGAGGCTTGCTCTGGGCCCTTAGAGGTGGTGGTGGATCCCAATCTTGATGACTCCAGAAGTAGCTTGGTTGCAATTTTCACCAGATCTCCCAAATACAGGAGTGTGTGTGACTCATTCCTCTCCCAAACACTCCAGGATGAATGGATTTTATCCCCAGTCACTCAAACATTTCTCCTCTCAAAGACTCTTTCAATGTGATTCATTTAATATTGAGCTTCACCAAAGTATTGGCAGAACTCTGACCTCCTCCCCGCCCCCATACACAACACACACTATAAGAATATTGGACCACTCTGCAGCAAAAAAGGAGCCAATGTGCTCCAGTAAGCTCTCACTTGCCTCTGGATTCTTTGGCAGCCCTACCCTAGGTCTACCCAGGAGTCTCTGCAAACCCTTTAAGCGCTTCTTTGTCCGTTTTTCTCCACTGACTACTAAGTCCATCCTAAATAAAGCTGCAGAGTAACCAAGAACTCTGATTATATGCCCGAAGTCTTGTGTTTGAATTCTGCCATCATCAATCTGTCTTCTCATGATACCTTATTCCATCACACTCCAGCACCATCCATCCTGCCTCGGCTGTGATTCCTGGTTTGTGTGTGTGTGTGTGTTGGGGGGGACAGGAGAGGGAGGGAGGGAGACACACAGACACACAGACAGACACAGTGACAGAGACTGAGACAGAGACAAAGCCCTTCTCATCGCCTTTACATAGGCCTTCCCCAAGCCTAGGGCGCCCCACCCCCTTCCTTCCTCCCCTCCCCCTTCCCCACCCCTGCCTTTCCCCTCCATCTTCACCTCTTCAATTTCTCTGGCTTCTTCTAAGACTCACTCAGACCAAAACCATTGCTATGGGAGGTCTTTCCTGCCCCCCCCACTCTGCTAACACATTCCCTTTTCTGATTACCCTTAATGCACCTAATTAATTGACTCAAATAGGAACTCCTTGAGGGCAGAAACTCATTTTTGATCCCCACTGTGTCCGGCACAAAAAGAGATATTTATTAATAAATATTTATTGATCAATTGATTGATTAACTGCCCTTGACAGGTTTCCTGCCTAAATAATAAATATTTATTGATCAATTGATTGATTAGCTGCCCTTGACAGGTTTCCTGCCTAAATTTTCTCATGTGGAATAAGATGATGTGAATGTGGAGGGGACAGGGAATTGGACTAGAGGCTTTTGGGAATCTCTTCCAAAGATCCCTTGTGTGACTTTGGACAAGTCATTTTCCTGGGCCTGTCTTCTCTGTAAAATGAAGAAGTTTGTCACAAGTTCCTTCCAGCTGGGATTCTGGGCAAAAAGAGGCTCAGAAGAGGGAACAAAGAGGGGACTATTTCATCCTTAAACTTAATATATCTTTCCTGCTTAAAATTTATTTTTTAACATGCTTTTTTCTTTCATTTTGAGTTCCAAGTTCTCTCCCTCCCTTCCTCCAGATCCTCCCCAACCCAATGAGAAGGCCAGCGATATCTCAATAATGCATGTGAAATCATGCAAATGCAAATGCAAATATACAAATTGTATGCAATAGATATACACTATACAAATGAAAATCATTTCTGTCAAATTTAATATGCTTTTCAGACATAAAATAATAGATAACGAATTCTTGATATCATATATAATCAGCCAATTTTATTGTTAGCGTATTGGAGGTTTTTGTTTGTTGGTGCCTGTTAGGTTCAAAAGAAGAGCAATTTGGGGGGCAGCTAGTTGGTGCAGTGGATAGAGCACCAGTTCTGAATTCAAATGTCGCCTCAGACTTCCTAGCTGGGTGACCCTGGGCAAGTCACTTCACCCCAATTGCCTCAGCAAAAAAAAAAAAAAAAAAAAAAAAAAAAAAAAAAAGCATGTTGGATGGATGCTTTTCATGCTTAATGGATGTTTGTTGATGGATAAAAGATCGAAATTTCTCACCGCTGGAAGACGGGGAGGAGAAAGAGGGGTTTCGGCGCGCTTGGCTTTTTTCTCGTGCGGCCGGAACGCCGGGGTCCGGGGGGTGGGGGTGGGGACGGGGTGGGGGGCGTCTGTCGGTGTGGGCCGAGGGATGGCCTCCGGGCCGCCCGAGGGAAGGAGGGCCGCGCCCCCGGTCCCGGGCCACCACCCAGCCGCAGCCCCGCCCCGGGCCTTCCCCTCCGCCTTCCCCGCCGCCGGCCGGCTCGCCGCGAAGGGTGCTCCCGGGCCGGAGCCGGGCCCAAGGCCGCGGTCGCGAGCCGCCGCGATGGTTACTTGGCGACGAGACGGGCGGCTCACGGGCGGCCAGCGGCTGCTGTGCGCCGGCCTCGCCGGGGCGCTGAGCCTCAGCGTCACGGCCCCGCTGGAGCTCGCCACCGTCCGGGCCCAGGTGGGCGCGGGCCCGGGGCAGCCGCGGGGCCCGTGGGCCGCCTGCCGGAGCGTGTGGCGCGCCGAGGGGCCCCGGGCCCTGTGGAAGGGCAACGGCGTGGCGTGCCTGCGCCTCTTCCCCTACAGCGTGCTGCAGCTGGCTGCCTACCGCAAGTAAGCCAGGCCGGAGCGGGCCGGGGCGGGCGGGGATGGGGGCAGGGCGGAGGCCGGGCTTGAGGCCGGGACCCCCGGGGAGGGGGGGCGGGGCGGGCCGGCCCTCGGCCCCGTCTGCGGAGCCCCCTCCGAGCACCTCGGCGGGATCGGCGATTTCGATCTGGCAGGGCCGTGGGGGGATCTACTTTCACCTCCTAATACCTTGAGAAACTGAAGCCCAGGAAGGCTCAAGTGATGACTTGGGCGGTTTCCCACGCAGCCCCCGCCCCCCTGCCGGTGGGGAAGCTCGGGGATCCTGCGGATCCCTGACAAAAGGGGAAGTTGAGGCCCGGAGTGCTGAAATCGCCGGCCCGGGGTGACACGGCTGATGAGCCTTGGAGGGGGGAGCCTTACGCCCCTTCCCAGGGCTCAGGGTGGAGCTCCATTCCCTAACGAGAGCGCGAGCGCTGTCTCAGGGCAATCCCCTGCACTTGGGCTGTTTCTCGGCCTTGGGTCCGACCGTTCTGAGTTTTTCCAAGCTTTCTATTTTGTCTTTTCGATGCAGGCCCAGGCTCAGCCAAGGCGTTGACAAAACAGTGAAGGGTTTGATTAAAAGAACGCTCGTCTTGTGGATCAGTTTGGATTTTCCTGTGGATGAAAACATTTACAAAAACCACAAACTTTAAAAAAAAAAAAAAGTGATCTGTTAGCCCTAGGGCAGTTAGGTGACTCAGTGAATAGAGCACCAGGCCTGAATTCAAATCCAGCCTCAGATACTTCCTGGCTGGGTGACTCTGGGCAAGTCACCTCACTCTGCCTGCCTCAGTTTCCTCATCTGTCAAGTGAGCTGGAGAAGGAAATGGCCGACCCCTAAAGTTTCTTTGCCAAGAAAGCCCCAGATGGAGTCACTGAAAGTCTGACCGGCCCCAACAGCAACCAATAGCAGCCCTTCCCTGAAGGGTCACAAATTCTCTTGAGGCAGATGGGCACCTCTCCAAAGATAGATTCATTGTAAATAAAATACATATGCAGTAGTTTAGGAAAGGAAGGCTCTATAAACTTCCAGACAACCTGAGTCTGGAAGGAAGTGAAGGATTCCCCCAGGCAGGGGTGGAGAGACTGCATTCCTGGGCTAAAGGACCACTGCTCCAAAGTCTGGGAGTGGAGGGGGAGGAGCTGCTAGTAGGCCATCCATGGCTAATAAGCCCCCAAAAATAGGCTGGATTGTAAGAACTCAAATAGCTTACATTTGATCCTAAAGACAATAAGAAAGTAGGGGAGTTTATTGGAGTAGGAGGAGAGTGAGGTCAGACTTGCCCTGCAAGGGGAGGGAATATATGTGTGTGTGTGTGTGTGTGTATATATATATATATATATATATATATATATATATATATATACACACACACACACACACACACACACACACACACACGAATACACACACACACCCATTTTTAGTGAGGCAATCTGGGTTAAGTGACTTGCCCAAGGTCACACTGATAGTAAGTGCTGTAACTATCTGAGGACAGATTTGAACTCAGATCCTTCTGACTTAAGGATCGGTGCTCTATCCAGTGAGCCATCTAGCTGCCCCCTCTTCCCCAAAATACCTCTTTTGGAAAAAGGATAAGGAGTGGGGTGAGACTTGAGGCAGGGAGACCACTTAGGAAGCTGTTTCAGTGGTTCATATGTGAGGTGATTAGGGCCTGAACAGGGTGCCTGGTGGGTGGGTGGAGAAAAGAGCAGAGATAGAAGTTACCAAAGAGAAGGCAGAAGCAGCAGTGTTTGGCAAATGATTACTCTGCTCCTGGATAGGGCAGTATTCCTCAGTTAGGCTCTAAGCTCCTTTTTGTGGAGGCAGATTCATTCTCATCAGGGAGGTGATGTGAGTTGGATTGAAGTGAGGGAGGGCCCCCCCCCCCCCCCGCAATGCCTTGTGGGTCCAGTGGCCGGATCTACATCAGGACAAGTAGAGCTGGCCCTGGATGCAGTGAGAGACCTTGGCCTTTTGAAGCTGAGGTCTCAGTTTGACTGAGGCAACCCCCATTCTGTGAGTAAAGCTAGGGAGGCAAAGAATCTCACCTAATCCGACCAAAAAAAATTAAATCAATGAATTTGAGAGGGAAAGACTCTCAGGGCTTCTGGCCAAAGCAGACCTGACTGCTGTTTACGTATTAGGACCCCAATAATGATCAAATGGGGGTTAAGTAAAGTCTTCCACAGTTTGCCTGAGGCAATTGCTTGTTAAATAAGCTAGAAAGTAAGTAAGTAAATAAAAAAGTCTGGGAGGGAAAAACCCTCAGGGTTTCTGCCCCCAAACAACAATAATTTCTATTTACTTTCACTCCAAGGAGCTTTAGGCCCAAACAAAGACCAAGTGGGCTTGGCCTGCGACCTTTTGTTGACCAAAGGTGGATTTGAGTTTGAGGCTCAGTCCTTTAAGAAAGCCAGCCAGTGAACCCCAAAAGCGAGGAAGGAAGGAAGCTGGCTGTATTGCCCTAGCGTCAGTTGGACAGCTCCCACTCACAGAGGGGGCTGCTTCTCCTCCATTCTCAGAGAGGCCCAGGACATAAAACCCTGATTGCCTCCAAAAAAGCTAGTAAGTAAGGAAACTGTTACTGATAGAGAGATGAGCGTGTGGCTCAGTGGATAGAGCAGGAATTGGAGCTGGAGTGGAGAAAAGCTGAGTCCAGATATGCCCTCAGACACTAGCTATAGTGAGTCACTTATCCTGTCAGGCTCAGTTTTAGATGACAGGAACACCACCCAGGAATGCTGGGAGATCCAAGAGACCATCAGAAAGTGACTTGGTAAACCTTAAAGAAGTGCTAAATAAGAGTTGCCTATTATTTTATCCCCTGCCCAATGGTACGAGGTAGAAACGAAATGATTGTTAATAATTGAATCAAATCCTTCACTGAGCGCTTTTCTGCTGGGAGAGCCAGGGGGTCTACACCTCTGACATACACTGGCTGCCTGACAGAATTCTTAGTGTCCTAAAGTAACAGCCCAGTGCCAGTAAGCACTGGGAGAGGGAAGTTACAGAGCCAGGCCATCCTCCCTTGGCCTAATTATGCACAGGATACTAGGGCATTAAAATTTTTTTTTTTTTTTGGCTGAGGCAATTGAGGTTAAGTGACTTACCCAGGGTCACACAGCTAGGAAGTGTTAAGTATCTGAGACCAGATTTGAACTGGGGTCCTCCTGACTTCAGGGATGGTGTTCTACCCACTGTGCCACCTAGCTGCCCCCAAGTACTACTATTAGTAGTACTTGCTGCTACTACTAGTATGTATTGCTTTCAGCTTCAGGAAACATTTTTAAAACATTCTACTAATCTAGAAGGCTGAGTATACACTTAATTGATACTAAGGGGACTGTCAGAATTGGGGTTCAAACAGAGATTTACATCCGGCGTCATTGGGGATGGTTGGGCCCCATTTGGATCCAATTTTAAATGTGGAGGGAACCACAAGGAATATAGGGACCTGACCAAAGAGGAAGAGGTAGGAAAGTGAAAGAAGTATCCAAGGGACTTTTAAGTACTGACTTCCTTGACAATTTCCTCGTATCTCTTCTGGCTGTAGAGGGGCTCGGTGGAATCCATTTTGTTTACACCAACAATCAGTTGTTTAGGCCAGAAGGGCATGCTCACGGGTCTGCCCATTCTTTGAGATACCAGCTTCAAATTCACCAACACCAGCAGCAACAATCAGGACAGCACAGTCAGCCTGAGATGTGCCTGTAATCATGTTCTTGATAAAGTCTCTGTGTCCAGGAGCATATATATGGTATAGTGGGGGAAGTTTTTGACATTACAAACATTAATTTTGAATCATGATTTTCCAGGAACCAAGATAGTATACTAAGTCAGGTACTTGCCTGAATTCTATTATAATCACCTTCAAACAATTATAAAGTAATCCCTCAAAACAAATTTGGGAGAAGCAGAAGCAGTCAGCCTAAAATAACTTAGAAGGTTGGCAGAAAACGTCTAGGTCCTTATGCCTCCAATACAGCAGGCCAGCAGAGAAGCCCCATATGGAGGAGAAATGGGAGAATAAGGCTGAAAATGAAAGTTGGGAGCCTCATCATGGCAGGCCTTGAATGTCAGGCTGAGAAGAGGGAAAAGGAAATAAATATGTCTCAATTGCCTACTCCGTGCTAGGCCCCATGCTAAGCACTTTACACGTATTATCTCATTTTAGGAGATGGGTGCCGTTATAATTTGTTTCCATTGTATATAGTTGAGGAAATTGGGAAAAACGACTTGCCCACAGTCATACAGCTTAGTCGGAGTTTGAGTCTGGGTTTGTACTCCAATATTCCAGACACTAGGCCCGATGCTTTGTGTATATGTGGTTTCCCCCTAGTGGGAATTACAAAAACTGATAATCTGACCAGGCAGTCCAGTAAACAAAGCTATTAGAATAGAGTGGTAATGAAAGTCTGAACTAGGGTAATGACATAGGAAAAATAGACACAACTGCATTTCTTGCTTGCACAGCTGACAATTTTTTTTCCGGAGGCAATTGGGGTTAAGTGACTTGCCCAGAGTCACACATCTAAGGAAACATTACGTGTCTGAGGTCAGATTTGAACTCAGGTCTGGCACTCTATCCAGTGTGCCATCTAGCCGCCCCTCATAGAATTGTTTTCAGAGAGATAATGGAATCCATGGGAATAGATGAGATCACCACGTGAAATAGGATAGAGCCCACGTGTCAGAACAGCAAAGGCGTGAACCAGATGAAAATATCACTGGGGAATATTGAACAAAATAAATAAAAATACAATCTAGATAATTTTAACAGGTGATTTTCTTTTTGAACTTTTATAGTATTTTTTTTTTCAAAATCCATGCAAAGATTCCCCATTCACCTTTGTAAAACCTTGTGTTCCCATTTTCCCCCTCCCCAGGACTGGTTAAACATGTGCAATTGTTCTGAACATCTTTCCCTATTCTTCATAGTGTTTTCCAAGGGAATATGTGGCCACAGAGATCCTTATGTGGAGTTTAGTGGCCCTGTTTCTGTTTGTAATTGTTATCAGCACCTACTCCAAGCCAGGAGCCCTGAGGTTCCACAGGCAAAGTGGAATAACGCCTGGGCCTAGAGGGATATTGCAGGATAATGAGAGTGGGGAGCCCTCTAGTGTGCTGGAAACAGCTTTGGTTTGGCGTTGGGAACTCTGGGATTCACTTCCTTCCAGATCCAACACTGGATGAGGCAATTTCGTTCTTGGGAACTCGTTTCCTCAGCAAAATCCAGACTTTTTGGATTCTGTTTCTTCTCTTTAAAATGGGGATTGGACTGGTCTCCAAGGCTCCGCTTCCAGCTCTATCTGAAGATACTATGTGTGACATTGGTCAAGTCTCTTCCCTTCCCTGGGCCTCAGTTTCCTCCTCTGTAAAAACAAGATAACTTCTGAAGTTCCTTCCCATGCTCTATCTGGCAGCCTATGGTGGTCCAGTGGCGCTACTATGTATATAGTGCTGGGCCTGGATTCAGGAAGATAGAGGGTTCAAATTCTGCCTCAGACACTCACTAGCTGTGTGACCCTGGGCAAGTCATTTCACCCTGTTTGCCTCAGTTTTCTCATCTGTAAAATGAGCTGGAGAAAGAAATGGCAATCCACTCCAGTATCTCTGCCAAGAGAACCCCAAACGGGTTCACAGAGAGGCAGACACAATTCAATAATAGCAAGTACCCATAGTTACATGGGAGTTTTTTCTCACAATCTAAGTGTGTGGGGCACAGATGTGTTGAACTTTATATATGAACTAAAACTGGAAAAAAATCAGGATGCAATCATAGCAAATGTGTCATTATACAAAATGAGAGGAGGGAGCTAGATGGACTTCTCAGGTCTCCCTTTCAGCATTATATCTGTGAACCTAAATATTAAAGTTAACACAATTAATGTTGACACTAACGTATGTGATTTAATTTTCTACAATGAGTTGGGGTTTGGGGATCCTCTTTGTCAATACTGTGGGGGGAAATTTAACTTATTTGATGTTCCTGTTAGCTTGAAGTTTTATTGAACACCTGCTTTGTAGAAGACCTCATAAATAGCAGCAGAAGATGCAAAATCAAATGGGCCTCCAGCCCTGGCACAGGAGTGACAAGGCTAATACAATCATAAGGACAAGTAGTACCAGTTAGAGTAATGCCCAAGGAGGGGAGCAAACAAAATTCAATAGGAGTTCCAAGGAGGGAGAGACATTTCCAGCTAGAATGATCAGATTGGGTAACTGGGGGGCTTATTCTTTGGAAAACCAGGGAGTTTGGGGGATTTCCATTTTGGTTTTTGCTTTGTGATTATTAGAAAAGACAGGAAGGTGAACTCTAGTTTGCAGATACTAAAACCTTCCTTGCCTTCCCCTTCCCCTCACTTGCTCTCTGTCTGTTCCCCTCCCTACATGATTACAGCCATGTAGGTGTGCAAAGCTCAAAGAGATTTCTTGACCTATGTGCCTCTGTTTCCTGAGCTCTTCAGCTGGGCTTAATGAGATGGTTAAATTGAAATTTAGGCATATTGTGGCCAAATCTGTGTGTATGGAAGAAAAGGTATGTACCGATTCAAGGCAATTCCAATAGACTTGCCATCGGAATCAATAGAGGGAACTAGGGAAACTGAATGTGGATCAAAATATAGTATCTTCCCCTTTTGTGGTGGTTGGTTGTTGTTTTTTTTTTCCCTTTCTTTCTCATGTTTTGGCCCTTTTGATCTGATTTTTCTTTTATAGCATAACAAATATGGAAATATGTTTAGAAGTGGTGCACATGTTTAACCTATATTGGATTACTTGCTGTGTATGGGAGGGCATGAGGGAAAGGAAGGGGGAAAATTTGGAACACAAGGTTTGGCAAAGGACAATGTTGAAAACTATTTTTGTATTTATTTGGAAAAAATACAATACTATTGAAAAAGAGAGAAAAGGAAAGAAGGAAGGAAGAAAAGAAAGAAAGGAAGGAAGGAAGGAAGGAAGGAAGAAGAAAAGAAAAAAGAGAGAAAGAAAGAAAAAGAGAGAGAAAAGAAGGAAGGAAGGAACTGCCCTACTGACTCTTGGTCTGCTGTATGTGTCACTTTGCATTTGTTTTATTTCTTCTTTATACCCACAATGCCTAGCACTGTGCTTGGCACATGGCACATACTTTATAAAATGCTTCTCAATTGGTGGATTGCTCCCCTTAGTCATTAATGTCTTCTCTAAAGTCCTTCAGCACCGAACTTCTTATATGAAAGGACTTACTAGAAGTCCTGGAATTGGAAAGGGAGGGGGTCAGTTGATTACTCACATTATACTTAGAATATAATAAATCCCCCTTGGATTTATGGTAACATCTTCACACTAGGCATTGGAGTAGACCAGATAGCTTTCTGGTCTTGAAATCAGGAAGATGTGACTTCCAGTTCCATCTCTGACCTTTAGCTGTGCGACCATGAGCAAGTCAAGTCCCTTCACTTCTTTGTGACTCGGGCAACAAATTATAGCTTCTATTGTGTCAGATTTTCCATCTATTCTATTAGATGGTGGGAAAAAAAAGTTCCCACCTGGGTGAAATCTTGGGCCCTTGATTGTGTGGATCTACCCTAAGCCTCACGCAGCAGGCCAACTTTCCCTGAGCGGTGCCCCAGGCTCCAAAAACTACCCCTCCCTTCCTCCGAAACCCAAAGCAGAATTGCCCTACCTTTCAGCCTAAACCCTCATTCATTGCCTCCTCCTGGGTCTCCTGTGAATTCTGTTGAAAGCCATCTGATTAAATCTTTTGGTGTGAATGAGGGAAAGGGTGGTTACCTTTTAAAAGAGCCCATTCTGTAATTGGTAGGATTTGATACCAACAAAAGTAACCCATTTCCAGGCCTGTGAGAAAATGATTTAGAGGGATTAAGAAGTTATTTGGCTCTTTCAGAGTTATAAAGGTTCCTTGAGTTTGCCCAGCCCGGTATCTGGAAGGTGGTCCTGATAAACTTAGAAAGGAGGGAAGAGAGAAGAATACACTCATTAGCAGAAAGGTAAAGAGGCTTAAGAGCCAAAGAACCTTTATTTGAGAGAGTGGAAAGGGGTCAGCCATCTCCAGTTTCCAATCAATTACTCTGCTTCTGTCTTTCTCCCTCTTTTCCTTTTCGAAAATTAAATTAAATGGATTTCCATAAAGGTAATTGCCTCTTTTTCAAATGGCAGAAAATACTGGGATGGCTCTTGCTTCCTTAGACCCCTTAAATGTGTTTTCTCAGCTTGTTTGCGCAGTGATTTCCTCCCAAGTTTCTTGGCTGGGGAATGCTGCCCATGGAAGTTCTCAATAAATATTACTCCTTTTCTCCTGGAAGACCCTGGTGATGGAGTTTATGTTCCATCCAAAATGAGGAATTCTGGGACATTTATTATTTGCCCAAGGGGGGACTTCCTTAAAGCAAAATAATAATAATAATAGCCAAAAGCTATCATTTAAAAAAAGTTGGGGGGCATTTGATTCCATTTCAAGTCAACTCAAATAGTTAGGGAGCAGGAGAGGTGTCAGTGGATGAGAAGAGTTCCTATTTATATTGGTATGGTCCTAGCTCCCAACGTAGAGCATCCTGGATATGGAAGGGTCCTCCAAGGCCCTCTAGTTCAACAGCCTCATTTTACAGAGGAGGTAACTCTGTAACTTCCCTGTGGGGCCCAGGGAAGGAAGGAACTTGCCAAAGTCCCACATATTCCTAAATCTAGGCCTAGGTCTAGAACTGGAACAGACTTCAGAGGCCAGCTAGTCCAATCCCCTCATTGAACAGTCAAGGAAACAGAGCCATAAAGATTAGATTTCCAAAGGATACATAGATGATCCCATAATGCTAAAATTCACCACCACATTTTATGGTTACAAATCCAGGGCTATTTCCCCTTGGTTCCCTCCCCCTTTCCGATCCTCCAAGGCTGGGGTAGTATGAGTATTCTCATTCTTCTCATTTTCCAGATGAGGCAGCTAAGACTCAGAGAGAGAAAATGACTTTTTGAAGGTGACACAGCTCAAAGGCAAAGCTGGGACTTGATCCACGGAGGTCTTTTGGCTCCTGATCTAGTACTTCCTCTCCCATCCCCATTCTAAGACTGCCAGCTGGTGAGAAAGGGCTGATAGTCACGGCAAAAGAGGCTTTAGACTTAAAGGATCTTCCTAAAATATAAGAGGGGTCATGGCAGATAGAGAGCCACCTGGAATGGACAACTTGGGTTCAAATTCCACCTCTGATGCTAGCAGTATAATCTTGAGCAAATCCATTCTCCACCCTGGGCCTTACTTTGTTTGCTCTTCTGTAAAGTGAGGGAGTTGGACTAGTTCCAGGCCTCTGGGGGTCCTTCTAGCTCTAGATCTGGCACCCTCCAAGTGACCTTAGCCAAGTCCCTTCTCCTACCTGATACTCAGTTTCCCTCTCTGTAAAATGGGGGGAAAAGGGGAGGCTCTTTTTAAAAGTACTTCAAATATCTGTAATGTGGTCCTTCTATCTCTGGAGCTTACCCCCTTTTATTTAGGAGAAGGTCTTGCTGGGACAAGAAACCTGGCACCCTGCAAGCCACCTGTCAGTGAACCTCTGTGTTCTGGAAGCTTGGCTGCTCTCCTAGGACAGCATGCGTCAAGATGGACTCCAAGCCTTCCTGGCTTGGGAGAAACTGACCCAACTTGTCCTCTGCTTCCAAAACCATCCTGAGCCCAGAATCTCATCTCCATGCTATTATTTGGCATTGAAAGTAAGCTATTATTGTTGCAGATACCTGTGTGCTCTTCTGCATGGGCCTCAGTTTCCTAATCTGTAAAGTCAGACTTTATGACCTCTACTGGCCCTCCTAGATCTAAATCTATATGGGACCATAGACTAGTCCCTTCCCCTCCTGGGCCTCAGTTTCCCTTTTTGTAAAATGAAGGGCTCGAACCAGGTGGCCTACGAGATCCCTTCCAGCTCTAGATCCATGACTCATCAATAATAGCATTCCTAGTACCGGCTTATGTTTGGGTGGCCCTCTTGGTTTTTCCAAGTTTTTTCCACTGCTGGGATGAGGTACTCGATATAGAGTAGAGTTCTTGGATATTGTTTGTCTTGCCTTCACAGGTTCATACTGGTGTTCATGGATGATCTGGGTTACGTTTCCCAGTGGAGCGCAATCATGGCGGGAAGTCTTGCCGGCATGGTGGCCACCATTGTCACCTACCCAAGTGACGTCATCAAAACTCGGTTGATCATGCAGAACTTGCTGACGCCATCTTACAAGGGAATCTGCCATGCTTTCTCTACTATTTACCAGCAGGAAGGCTTTCTGGCACTTTACCGAGGAGTTTCCCTCACTGTTCTAGGTAAGCTGGAAGAGAAATTCTTGGACCCTTTCTTACCATGCAGAAGGGCCACCAGGAAATAGTATTTTATAGAGGAGAGAACAAAGGAACATTGTATTCTAATCCTAGCTCTACCGTTAATTGATTTTGTGACGTTGGGCAGGCTATTTCCTTTCACCAGGCCTCAGTTTCCCATAAAGTACAAAACTGTCTAAAGGATTGTAAGGCACCTTCTAACTTTGTCATTCTATGACATTGGGGAGGTACTATGGTGCCATGGAAAAAAACACTGTGTCTGGAATCAAGAGTCTTGGGGTCACACTGCTTATGTGACCTCAGCTAAATCACTTAACCTCCCAAGGTCTCAGTTTCCTCATTTGTAAAATGAGGGCCTTGGATCCACTGGCCTCTGAGATTCCTTCTCAATCTAGGCTTCTGGATGGCCCATCGGTGATACAGTGGCTAGAGCGCTGGGCTTAGAGTCAGGAAAACCATCATTCAAATCCAGCTTCACGCTGACCAGCTCTGCCATGATGATCAGATCTCTCAGCCTCAGTTTCCTTCTGGGCAAAATGGAACCATTAATAGCGGCTTCCTCCTCGGATTGTTGTAAGGGCCAAATAAACACATATAGGTGTAACTCTTGAAAAATCTTAAAGCCACATAGAAATACAAGCTATTACCGGGTTACTTCACCTCTGGGGCCTTTGTTTCCCCCTCTGTAAAATGAACAGGATGGCCTGAATGGTACCTGAGGTCCCTTCTAGCTCTAGATCTGTCATAGGTGAACCTCCATTCTAGTGTCCAACATTGAGGCTCCCCTCAACCACTGTGGAAGCATGCGTCCACCTCCTCACTTTAAGAGGCTTGGAACCCTGGATATCACTTGTTTTCCATACGCCTTCTTTAGCTAGAGTCTTGTACTTGTTTCTCACTGTAGTTTTTGGGAGTCTAATATGAATTGCAATCTGCCTTCAGCCCCCAGAGCCCTGCTCCTCTACCTGGCTTCCCGGTGGCAGTTTTTTTTTTTTTAATCTTTAACTGGTTTTTGTTTGTCCCTGAGCTCACCGTGCCCTTCTCCCCGACCTTACCATCTAGGTGCTCTGCCATTCTCTGCCGGCTCTTTCCTAGTTTACGTGAACCTTAATCGCATCTGGAATGGGCCCCGAGATCGGTTTTCCCCACTCCAGAACTTCGCCAACAGCTGCCTTGCCGCTGGGGTCGCCCAGACGATCTCCTACCCGTTTGACACCATGAAGAGGAAGATGCAGGTAAAGGGTTGAGGGGGTGTCTCTTTGGGAGGCCACGGGTTCCAGCCTCCCGAAGATGCTGGCTCCCGCGAGCTCAGATTTCCATTAGCAAAAAGACCTGGCGTCCATTCCCGATGATTGCAAGGCAATGAGTCCAAAAGGGTTGTTTCATTAGTGAGCTCTTCCTTGCATTTTGGATACGTTCTCCCCACCAGAAAGTCTCTTCCCTGGTATCCTTGGATAGACTTGGGGCTCTGCTTAACTTGGATGGCGGGGAGAACGACAGCTTTATTTTCATTCATCTCAAACTGAAATTTAGAGTTGCTTTCAAATGTGAACTGTCATTGGACCCGATGCTAGATCGAACATGAATGCAGTCCTTCCCTCTCTAGTCTCTTCTTCAATCTGATTGTTTCCTTCAGAAGCCTATGTATTTTCTGCCTTTAAAAACACTATTGTGAGAAGGATTCCATGAGCTTTGCCGGAGGGGTCCAGGGCACAAAAAGGGAACTCAGAGAGTTCCAGATCTATAAGCAATAGACTGGCAAGAAGGGTTTTTGATTGAGCACTGGGCTAAGGTCAAAGAGACCAGGTCAGAGCAAAACCATCTGCCTCCCTCACAGTGTGGGCTGGGGTTGCCAGGTGACAGGAGGAATCGGACTTCTAGAACTCAAGTTTCTGGACTGCAGAGGGGGAGAAAGCAACACATGCCCCTCCAGGCTGGCCCTGAAAGTGTGGCACTGGTGGCCCTGCCTAGTTACTTCCTTGCCTTAGGTCACTGTGGCGGCCCCAAATTCATCAGCCCGTTTGTTGGCTTTTTGGTGGTGAGCCCCTCTCATCATGTAGCCAGGCTGGGCCTTTGGCCACAGACATAGAGGCCATCGTCAGCCCGCACCCAAGGGTGTAGTGGATAAAGGACTAGATTTGAAATCAGGACCTGAATTTGAAGCCCAGCTCTGTGAGACCTTAGGCAAGTCCCTTCCCTTTACTGACTTTAGGAAAAGGAGAAGGTTGGACTCATTAACCTCCAAAGGCCTTTCAGCTCTAGAGCTAGGATCCTATGTGTTACTATTTGGTAAATTACTTCCTCTCCCTGAGAAGAAATATCTTCCAGCTTTAAATCACTGTGTGTGTGTGACTTTGGACAAGTCACCTTCTTCCCCTGAGCAGTCACATGGAGTAGATAGATTGTTGGACCCAGAGGCGGGAAGTCCTGAGTTCAGATCCTCCCTCAGACACTTAGTCTTGTGTGAACCTCAGCACATTTAACTTCTCAGGTTTCCCATCTGTAAAATGGAGATCATCATCATAACAATAGATCCTGCCTTATGGGATTGTTCTTGAGGATCAAATGAAATAGCACAGGACGTACTTTGCAAACCATAAGCTCTATTAGAAACGCTAAGCATTATTATAATTACCATCATCTTTATTATTGTCACCATCCCCCAGGGCTCTGTCATATTGCTGCCATCTTTTTCTACTCTGTGAAACGAGAGGGGTGGGCTCATCGGCCTCCTAGGGCCCTTCCACTCCAGGATCCTCTGGGTGGCCACAAACAGATTGTTTCCCCTTCCTGGGCCTCAGCTTCCTATTCTGTGCGGTGAGGAGGCTGGCTTCAGCCGCCTCCAGGGTTCTTTTCAGCTCCAAGTCTCTGGTCATCCCAGCTTGGCAAGACCTGGCATGGCTGGCACTGTCTTCGCGTAGCCTTGGAAAAAGTCAGTGGGCAGCTGAGGAGAACTCCAGGGGAGGTCCCCAGCACCCAATCGCACTTTCAGTGCAGTAGGACGATCTGCTGTGTGTAGAGGGGTCCTCCCTGAAGTCCTTTCATAAAGGGGAGAAGCCTTGGGGAGTATAAATCATTTCCTAATGTATGTTTTGAAAATTTCAGTTTCCTCATTGGCAGAGACAGACTATTCCATTTGCAGATTGGTGGTGACATTAAGCACCAGCCACAAGGGAAATGTGTCACGGAAAAGCCCTGCCACAGTTACAGAGATTTTGCCTCAGTTTCCCATTGTTGAGGTTTTCTTCAAGATTCTGAGGTTGAGGGGGCAGCTGGGTGGTGCATTGGATAGAACACAAGTCCTGAAGTCAGGAGGACCTAAATTCAAATCTGATCTCAGACACTTAACACTTCCTAGCTGTGTGACCCTGGCAGTCCCTTAACCCCAATTGCCTCAGCAAAAAACAATTATTCTGAGATTGAGCTAAATTAGCCAAATGAGGATTATTGTTACTTGGGATGGGACTCTTGTGATTTCATGGAATGGGGAAAACTTGGATGAGGAGACATCCTGTATCAATGCAACCTTGGATCTTAAAAGAGTTTTCCCAGGATACTGGGGATTTAACACAGCCAAAATATATGGCTAACAGGACTTGAACCCAGGGCTTTGTGGTTCCTGGGATGGCTCTCTATGCACCAACAGCTCTCTTATTTTCCTCAGTCTTTTACTTCTTTATGGGCCAGCTTCCTACATCATCATTCAGTCAACACTGCCCTCTCCAAAGTTACCAGTGACCCCTTCATTGGCAAATCCAATGTTCTTTTCCCAATCTTCATCCTTCTTGACCTCCCTGCAACCTTCAATGTGATCTTTTCTTCTCTCTACCTTTCCATGTCGCTGCTCTGTTCTGGTTCTCTTCCTATCTCCCCAACTGGTCCTTCTGTGTCTCCTTTGCTGGATTTCCATCTAGATCCCAATAATAGTGAGTGGCCCCCAGGGCTCTGTTCTCCTCTCCCTTTATACCGTTTCTCCTGGTGATATTTCCAGTGATCATCTCTATGAAGAAAGTTCTCCCATCTACTTAGCCAACCCTGACCTCTCTGCTACCTCCGTTCTCGAATCTCTGGCTGCCTAGTGGAGATCTCGGATCATAGACATCTTAAACTCGAAATATCCCAAACCAGACTCATTATCTCGCCCCCCATCTCTCCTACTTCCCTGTTATTTCAAGGACACCACAGTCTCCCAAACAAGGTATCAGTCCCGACTCCTCACTCTCACCCCCGTGGCTGATCTGTTACCAAATCCTACCAATTCCACTTTCACAATATCTTTCAAATATGTCTCTTTCTTTTCTCCAATGCTGCTCCCACCCGAGGGTATCTTAGAACTCTTCCATTCAGTGACACTGGCTTCAGGACCATTCCTCACACCGGACTTCTCCTGGCCAGATCTTTTCAGCGGCTGCCCCCTTCCTCCCCCCGCCCCATGCTTGAAACACTCTTCCTCCTCCTCCTCCTCGATTTCCTGGCTTCCTTCCTAAATTCTTACCTTGCAGGAAGCCTTCCCCAATCCCTCTTGGTTTTATTGCCTTCCTTCTATCGATCATCTCCAATCTATCATAGATGTATATTATACATGCATATATTTGTGTCTATATGCATATATATGTATGTGAGCTCAAGAACAGAGACGGTCTTTTGCCTTTCTTTGCATCTCTGGCACTTAGTACAGTTCCTGGCACATAAATGTTCACAACCTTGGCTACTTCTTTTGATATTGAAAGAAACAGGGGCAGCTAGGTGGTACAATGGATAGCGCATTGGCCCTGAAGTCAGGAGGACCTGAGTTTAAATCTGGGCCAGGAGGACCTGAGTTCAAATCTAGCTTCACAGCTTCCTAGCTGTGTGACCCTAGACAGGTCCCTTAACCTCCATTGCCTCAGCAAAAAAAAAAAAAAAAAAAAAAAAGTGATAATTTAACATTGTGACCCTGGGCAAGTCACTTAACCCCTGTTGCCTCAGCAAAAAAAGGAAAAAAAAATCCACTTGGCAAAGCAATCATTCTTCGGTCATCTCAATAATATTTCATTTGTTTATCTGCTTGTTTTTAGAAGGATACAATACCAGGGCTCCAGGTAAGTCTCTTCAGAGCCGGACAGGATACATCTGGACTACATTTTCTGAAATCCCAACTGAGGTCAGACTGTCTTCCATCCAGTAGAGCAGCTAGTAGGGTAAAGAAAGGAGGCAGTGGGAGTCCCAAAAGTGTCTTCTCTGCTTCCAGATACCACGAGGTCATCTGGGAGTCATTGTCCACATGACCGTTTCCATTCTCCCCTCTCTCACCCCCTACTTCTGCACGCTGAGTTTCCTCAGCAGCCTTGGGCACCCAGAGAATGCCCTGCAGGATCAGTAGAGCCATGGTCTGTGGAAGATCACATCTGCTGGAGTACACTGTCTAACTGCCCTGACATGGTCCAGCTGTTGGCTTCCTGGAAAACCTGGCCTAAGGAAGATACTTCTCTTAGGCCAGAGCAGCAAGTGGCAGCCTTGAGACCAGTCCGTCGTTTTGTTTATTTAGAACAAATATAGAGTGGACTGTTATGTTATTACAGTATTTATTCAGTCTTGTGAATTCTGGTCCAAACAGTTGTGCTATTTGCAAGTGTGGGCGTTAGTTTTCAGTAAATGCTTGTAAAATGGGGAGAAAATTGGATTTATCCATAGTCTTTCTGCGGGACTTAACCATTTTTTCCATGTTTTCATTCCTAACTAAAATCCCTCTTACTGGAAGCTTTCCCCAATCCCTCTTAATTCCAGTGCCTCCCCGCTGCTAATTATTTCCTATCCATCTTGTACATAGCTTGTTTTGTTTAGCTTTATTTGCATGTGGTCTCCTCTATCAGATTGTAAGGTACACAAGGGCAGGGGCTAGCTCTCCCTCCTTTTGTATCCCCAAAACTTAACACAGTGCCCGACACTTAGTCGATGTCTATTGATTGAGTGATCTGTAAAGATCATCTCCCTTTCCTCTCCTCAGTTTCCTGCTTTTGTCAGGATTTCCCTAACCAAGTGAGAGGGCTTTGGTGTTCCATCAGAAGAGCAAGATGGCAAAGCAGAGTGGGAACTTTCTAGAGAGTTACAGGGAGATTACAAGGATTTATTTTATGGGGTAGGCCTCTTCCTTTTCCCTCACAGAGAACCATCCCTTAAAGCAGGGTTTCTCAAACTACGGCCAGTGGGCCAGATGCGGCCTACTGAGGACATTTATGCGGCCATGGGCTGAGGGGCGGAGACAGAGGGACAGTGAACTGGCCCCCTAGTTAAAAAGTTTGAGGACCACTGCCTTAAAGCAAAGAATAAAAAAGAGGGGGGAAAACAGTTGAATAAAACTCAATCAATGCATCAAAAATATCTACCGTGTTTCTTATCCATAGCGCCTCACCTCTGCAAAGAATGGAGAGAGGATCTTCCTATATGTCTTTTGGGGGCCAACTTTAGTCAATGAATTTTCCCAGTATTCAGTTTCAATTGTTTACTTTTGTCCTTTCTATTAACATCCTCATATTTATTGTGTATGTTGCTTTTCGGGCCCTACTGACTTCACTCTGTATCAGTTCATATAAATCTTTCAATATTTCTCTATTCTTTATAGTCATTGTTTTTTAGAGCACAGTAATAGTCCATTATAATCATGGATCACAATTTGTTTAGCCATTTCCCCCCCAAAAAAGTAAGTCTTTGCATCCCCTGAGTTACTACCATTATTTAGGTACACTGTCCTATAATTGGAATAAAGTTCCAGGAGGTACTGTGCAATAAGGGTTCAGATGTTGCCTCAGACTATTAATTAGATTATCAGATTATTAAGTAATAACTGTGTTGACCTTGAGCAAGTCCCTTAGTCTCTGTTTGCCTAAGTTTCCTCATCTGTAAAATGGGGATAGTAATAACACTTAACTCTCAGAGCTGTTGTGAGAATAAAATGACAGAATATTTCTTAGAGAACAATAATATTCCATAACATTCATCTACCATAATTTACCCAACCATTCTCCAATTGATGGGCATCCATTCATTTTCCAGTTTCTGGCCACTACAAAAAGAGCTGCCACAAACATTTTGGCACATACAGGTCCCTTTCCCCTCTTTAGTATTTCTTTGGGATATAAGCCCAGTAGTAGCACTGCTGGGTCAAAGGGGATGCACAGTTTAATAACTTTTTGGGCATAATTCCAGATTGCTCTCCAGAATGGCTGGATTCTTTCACAACTCCACCAACAATGCATCAGTGTCTCAGTTTTCCCACAGCCCCTCCAACATTCATCATTATTTGTTCCTGTCATCTTAGCCAATCTGACAGGTGTGTAGTGGTATCTCAGAGTTATCTTAATTTGGAACACTTTCATCTGAGTGGAAATAGTTTCTTTTTTTAAAAAATAATTGTTTATTTAATTTTTATTTTATTTTATAATTATAACTTTTTTTTTGACAGTACATATGCATGGGTAATTTTTTACAACATTATCCCTTGCACTTACTTCTGTTCAGATTTTTTCCCTTCCTCCCCCAACCCCCTCCCCCAAATGGCAGGCAGTCTTATACATGTTAAATATATTACAGTATAATTTAGATACAATATATGTGTGTAGAACCGAATTTCTTGTTGCACAGGAAGAATTGGATTCAGAAGGTAAAAATAACAGTTTATACTCAGTGGAAATAGTTTCAATTTCATCATCTGAGAATTCTCTGTTCCTATTCTTTGACCATTTATCAACTGGAGAATGGTTTGATTTCTTATAAATTAGAGTCAATTCTCTGTATATTTTGGAGATGAGGCCTTGATCAGAACCTTTAACTGTAAAAATGTTTTCCCAATTTGTTACTTCCCTTCTAATCTTGTTTGCATTAGTTTTATTTGTACAGAGGCTTTTTAATTTGATGTAATCAAAATTTTCTACTTTGTGATCAATAATGATCTCTACTTCTCCTTTGGTCACAAATTCCTTCCTCCTCCACAAGTCTGAGAGGTAGACTATCCTATATTCCTCTAATTTATTTATAGTCTCATTCTTTATGCCTAAATCATGGACCCATTTTGATCTTATCTTAGAATGTGGTGTTAAGATGACAGAATATTTCTAAAAGGCTTTATAAATCTTAAGCTCCTATAGAATGCTAGCTATTATAACTATTACGATTATTACTAAGTAGTATTTCTTCACTCCTGGGGGGAATTTTTTTTTAAAAGAATGTAAATAAAACAAAGACCTTTAAACAGAAACATTCAAATAAATGCCAAATAATGAGAGTGCTTTAAATCTCCCCATTCAAGTTTATTTATGTCCAAAGGAGAATTCCACTGTACCCACGGAATATGACCTCACCAAATATGAATACCAACAAAATAGGTCCTGTGATTGCTTCTTAATAAGGGATCTTGGTGTAGCTGGCCTAGGAATTGGGAAGACCTGGATTCGAATCCCAATTCTGAAAAATACTGCCCGTGTGACCTTATACAAGTCACCTAACCTCTTAGTGACCTGGGCCAATGGTGTCCAACTCAAATAGAAACAAGTGTTGCTGAGCTGTACTTAAGGATCCCTTTGGACCACATATTGACTTAGAAGACTACATATGAACATTATGTTTACTTGTATTTTTATTTATTTGGTTAACTATTTCCGAGTTACATTTTAACCTGGTTCTGGACGCACTTTGGAATGTTTAGAGGCCATGAGTTTGATGTATCTGCTCTAGGCCACCAAGATCAGAAGTTGCAGAAAAAGTACCAACTTGCCTTGGTGGAAGGAGTTCTCAGTCCAGAAACAAATGGTTTTTACTACAATAAATGGAAATGTCTTCTGTACAAATGGTATGTTCTTAGAACTTTAGTCAAGACCTTGTTCTCTGTGGTTAATGAATTTAACGCATTGTATAGCAGCTTAAGGTTTGGAGTCAAATCTAGGCCCTATTACTATCCATGTGACCTTGCAAAGTATTTTTTTTCCAATTCAAATACGCTAACAAGTCAACACTAATTAATCACCTGTTGTATTCAGGGAACCCACATTTCACTAAGTATATATAATATATATCCAAGTAAGTACTTGTAAAGTCATTTCAGAACAAAGTAAAATAATTTTAGAAAAGAGAAAAACTGCAGCGTTGGGGAAACAGTAAAGACCCTGTGCAGAAGGAAGCCAGGGCCTTCCCCAAAGTGCAGTTGAGGAGAGCCGTTTTCTGGGACGGGAGAATTACAAAGGTTAGAGATGAAATGTTGTATACAGAAGATCTATCAAGCCAGCTGAAGAGAAAGTCCAACTTTCCTGGACCATAGTTTCCTTTCCTGACCAGTTCCGGGTTGAGATTTGATTACCTCAAAGGCCCCTTCCAATTTTAAATCTATGAGCCTATGAGAAGAACCATTTTGAAGAGAAACAGTGTTTTTACGTTTGAGTGAAGCATTACTCTTTTTGGTCACTAGGTGGCACTGATGTAAACGCATAAGGAGTCATGTGGTTGAAATGTGATTTTCTAGAAAGATCTCAACTTGGGATGGGCCTTTTAACTCTCCAATAAACCAACAAGCTTTCATTAAACACGTATTATGTGCCAAATCTCACATAACCTGTTTGAGCTTTCAGCTGAGGAGAGGGTGAGGAGGAAAGAGAGTTCTGGATCCAATCTAGAAGAAGAAATTTGGTTCTTCCGTCGCCACCTGTGTGCCCTTGTCTTTTTGGGCCACGGTTTCCTTAGCTGTAAAAAGACAGGGTTTTCTCTCAGCTGTCCCCCAGCTGTATGGAAAAACTATGAAAGAATAAGGTTGTGGGAACTCTCTGAATTTTTTGGCTCTAAAAAAAGAGCTTAAAAAGAATTGTGGTTCAGTGGGATGAGCACTACATGGGGAATCGCAGGCCCTTGACTCCAAGTCTCACCTCTGCTACTTACCATCTGTGTGACATTGAGCAAGACATTTCTCCTTCCCGGGCCTCAGTTTATCCCGCTGTAAAATGAAGGGAGGTGGACTAGAGGACTCTGAGGGTCCTTTCAGCTCTAGATCTGTGCTAACCCTAGCAAGTCATTTCTCCTTCCTGGGCCTCAGTTTATACTGCTGGATTGGCGAGCCTCTAGAGTCCTTTTGAGCTTTGGACCTTGTGCGGTACACGTAGTGTTCTGCTCTGGGACAATGTTTTTCGGTCGGTTTTTCAAGGGGTGCAGTTTTCAGAGCACATAATCCAGGAGAGGGGAAGAGACCGCCCTTCAAAGTCCAGTTCCCGTTGACTGAAGAGAGCCTCCATCTTAATTGTGAAGCACTAAGTGTCTGGGATAACTTCTGTAATGTGAATTCCCTCCATCTTTGCCTGTGTCTCAGGCCATTTCTGTTTCCAAACATGGTCTTTGAGCAGCCGCAGAAAGGGAGGGAAGAGGAAAGCTGGCCCAGGTCTCAGCAAACCCAGCTGGAGAGGTTCCCAGCTCTCAGGACAATAACCCTGGGCCTTGCTTTTGTGATCCCAAGCTTCCCTTTGTCTTCCTCTCAGCCCCTCCCCAGCAGCCTCTGCTGGAGAGCCGAGGTTCAGAGTGCGCATGCGTGTGCTCCTGCTTTTGGCAGCCACTCCGGAAGCTGGGGAAGCCTGCTCTATACACTATAGCTGCTCAGGGTGGGCCCAGGGAGAAAGGAGGAGAAAGAGGAAGAAGCATCACCTGAATGGTGTTGTATGAGGCTCCCTGAAAGGTCCTCCACCAATCAAAACCAACCTCTCATGGGCCTCCCGCCAGTCCCTGGGATCCCTCCATTAAAGGCCATTTCAAATCAAAACATTTAACCCTTGAGAGAATTAATTCCCCTGGTGGGAATCAGAGTTCAAAGAGGCAGCTTTGAGATGGTGGAATCAGGAAGGCCTAAATTCACAGGATTCTAGATTTAGAGTTGGGAAGGGGGTCTGATCCATCCTCTTCATTTGATGAATAAGGAAACTGAGGCACAGAAGTGACTTACCTAGGGTCACACCCACTGAATCCTGGATCTAAAGCTACAAGGGATCTCAGAAGCCATTTCACCTCATCTCCACATTTTACAAAGGAGAAAACTGAGGCAAGTTGCCTTTCCTAGAGTCACATAGCCAATAAGTATCTGAGCTAGGATTTGAACTTAGGTCTTTGTGACTCCGGGTCATGCTGCCTCTTAGCCTATCTGTGTGACCTTGGGCAAACTGCTTTACCTCTCTTTCCCTCATCTGTCAAATGAAAGTTGTACTAAATGGCCTCTGCCTTCCTTTCCAGCTTTAAATCTTAGGGTTAAGATAAAGGATAGGTTAGTGTGAGGCTGGGGAATTTTTTTGGTGGGGAGAGGGTAGCCCGAAGAGGGTTAATAGAGGTTCTAAAACCCCATCCTGGCCCCAGTAGAATGCCAAAGTAGGTATTCCTGGGAGTTGGCACTCGGTCACTGAGTGCTAAGAATCATGGGAGGCAGCAAGAGGTGTTGAAAACAGTGGCTGCAGTGTGCTAGGGCCAGACTTGGCTTGCTCTTCGCTTGTCTAAGATCAGCTGTGGTCACCCGTATTAGGTCAGGGAGTTTTGTGCAGTGCACAGCATCTCATTGCTTCACTGTTGTAGACGATCTGAGATATGGAGTTAGAAGCCCCATGTTTTACAAATGGGGAAACTGAGGCATATTTTTTTTTTTTTAAGTGGCTTGCTCAGACTCACATAGTAAGGATCGGAGGTCAGATTTGAATCCAGGCCTTCCCGGCTGCAAGCCCAGTGGCCTATCCATTATACCACACTGCCCGCTTGCATTAAGATTCATGGGCTAAATGCAGTCAAACTCCAGTGTTTGAACCGAGGACAAAAAACCAAGGCCTGAAGGCAGTGGTCCAAGGGGGTGCCACTGACTGGATACAAAGCCAATTCTTTGTGAATCAGAAGTGAACAAAGGGCCTAGTGTGTTATGAATGGGGATGCCCGGCCTGGCCCAGTGTAGACTGGATGTGGCTCCTGGCTCATCTTGCTGAAGGAATAATAATCCCTCTCTTTGGGGTATAGTGTCTTGCCATCTACAAAATGCTTCTCATACACTGTCTCATTTTTAGCCTTGCCAAAATCCCATGAGGTACATAGGGGAGGGACTCTTCTCCCTCGTTTACAGATGAGGAGGCACCTAGCAGTGCGGGCCCAATGGATGATGGAATCGCGGCCTCATTCCCAGCCTGCCCTTTTCCCTCGAGATCCTACATCAGCCTCAGTTCTCATCCTCTCAGAGGGCCCAGCCAGCCCCACCCTTGACCATCATGCTTTGTAAGGGCAAGGTCTTCCTCGTCCTTTTTTTTTTTTTTTTTTTTTTTTTGCCAACCTTGGAGCTTCTCTCCACCCTCTGTGACTTCCTTTTGAACATCCCTCAGGGACCAGTAGAACTCACACTAAAACTCCTTCCTTATCTTGAGGTTCTTAAGACCCGGTCCAGAGGCTTTATCTTTGCTACAGTTCTTGGCCTGCAGTAAGCACTTACTAAATGATCACTGACTGATTGACTTTCCTAATTTCTATTAATAGCACCCAGTCACCCACATTTAGAACCCTCTCATACTCACCACACCCTGAGCTCTGCTGTGTGGCACCTGACTATAGGAAGCTGGTTTCCCCACGTTCCATTCCTTTGTAGTTCTACTGCCTGATTAACCGGATTGAGGATCAGGATCCTAGATTTCAAGCTGACAGAAAGCTCAACAGCCTTAGATACAGTTAAACCTCTGACATTTTACAACAGAGGAGGAAACTGAGGTCCAAGGCTTGGATCCTAGATCTAGAACTGGAAGGTATTTTTGAAGCCATCTAGTCCAGAGGAAAAAACCGAGGCTCAGGGGAGTGGTAGTGACCCAGCCAGGGTCATCTAAAGGCTTCTAGATCTAGAGCTGGAAAGGAGCTGGAAGAGTCAGAGGATCAGAGAATCCTAGATCTCAAGCTCAGAAAAACCTCAGATGTGTAGCTCAAGTCTAACCTCCTCATTTTACAGAGGGGGAAACTGAGGCCCAGGGAGGGGAAGAGGCCTCTCCAGGGTCACATAGCTGGTGTCTTAAGGCAGCATTTGAAACCAGTCCCATAAAGAACAAGATCCACGCAGTGACTTTATTGGGCTACTAACTAAAAGGTATCCCTTCATTCGTTTATTCATCCAGGTAGTGAGCATTGATTATAAGATTGTCACCTTTTCAGCAACTGGGGTTAAAAATTTTTCATCTTTTTTTTTTGTCCACTAGGCCGGAGTTAGATTATTTTCTTAGAGTTTTGGGGAACAAACCTGTGAATTCATTGTCATGTGACAATCTCAGGAAAGCAGGAAAATCCCTCTCTGATGCAAGTTGGCACTTACTTGGCCACTTTTCATAGATCATGTCCCTAGTTTCCAAAGTCCTGTATTTGATTCTCCCATCAGCCCCATCACAGCATCTTCCCCCAGATCCTCACCTCTTCCTACCTTCCTCATTACGTGGAGGGCACCATCAGCCTTTCAGTTACTCTGGCTAGAAACCTAATCATTAGCCTTGGCTCCCCGTGTAGCCCTTCCCTTTGTCAGTTCCTGCCTTTTTTTTTTTTAGTCTCCCCAAAGTCTATCAAATATACCCTGTTCTCCGACATTGCCCCTGCTACAGTCCAGACGCCCATCACCTCTGACCCCGTCTACTGCAATAGTCTGCTGGGGAATGATGGGGAGGAGAGAGATGGCTTTCCTCAAGTCTTTCCCTACTCTACTCCATCCTTCACTCAGCCATCAAATTGATCTTCTAACCCTCTGATCTGACCTTGTCATTCTCTTTGGCTTAAGTAAACTCCGGTGGCTCCACTCACTTTCAAAATAAATGTCATATCTTCTATGTAGCCCACAAAGTCCTCATAACCTTCGATCTTCCAGGGCTTCTCCCACCTTCCTTCCCTCCACATACTTGGATATCCAGGGACACTGGGCTCCTTGTTCTTCTTCATACAACATTCTCCAGTTCCTGACTCTGGGCATTTGTTTTGGTTGGCTCCTGCACTTGGAACTCTCTTTCCTCATCTTCACTTCTCTGTTTCCTTAAGCCTCAACCAGAATCCCACTTTCTTCAGGTCCTTCCCAGGCCTTCCTTAATCTTAGTCCCTTTCTTCCTACACAACCTGCAATTTTTCTGTCTATAGCTTGGCTCCCCCAAGAGATTGTGAGCTTCTTAAGAGTTAGGATTATCTTTTGCTTTTTTTATTTCTCTAAAACTTAGCAGAGAGCTTTGGACATAGTAGACTGATTTGACATGAACAAGGCAAGTATTATTGTACCCACTTTACAGATGAGCAGATGGAGATCAAGAGAACTCAACTTAGTGGAGGTCCCACCATGCCAAGGCTTACATTTGAACTCTTTTCTTCTGTCAGTTCAACATTCTGTGCTCCAGACATAAGAGGGTGTTCCCTCTTCCCCCCACATGCCCCATATTTGCCCACCTTAGTACCTTTGCTCAATCTGATCCCCCTTCTTAGAATACTCCCCGTCTTAACTTAGTGAAATTCTACTGACTGTAACCATCTCTTAGTCCAGGAAGGCTTCCTGGAATACGCCTGCCTCTTCCCCGCCAGCCCTTCTTTGAATTCCCATAAAAGCGGCCTTTCTTGGGTCACTTAGCACAATCTACCGTAGCACAGTAGACTCGTTTGTGCCCATGCTTTATTTAGTGCCATTACCAGACTGGTTGCAGTTAGAGAACACAGAGACTCAGATTGGCCAGTTGTGCTCCATTTATCTCATAAAAATGTTATGACTGGCAAGCTACCATGACGTCTGTCATCTCCTACTCTCGGAGCCCAGACTAGCCAACGGGCCGTCTCCTGCTGAGCTAACCACAGAATGGAAAGTACATCAGTGGGAGGAAAGGAGCAGCAGACTGAAAGTTTGTAGAATCCTCCATCTGAAGTTGACGGGACCTCCAGGGCCATGGAATCCAACTCCTGTTACTGAGAGAGAGACTGAGGCCTCAAAGAGGGAAAGGAACTTATCTAAGGGCACACACAGATATATAATATAGAACCGAAAGGGACCTCAGAGGCCATTTAGTCTCGTCCTGTTGCTTAACAGAGGAGAAATCTGGGGTTGGGGAGGCAGAGCAGTCACACGGTCAAATCACACAGATAGTGAGCATCCTAGATGGGATCCAAAGCCGAATTCTCTTGTCTCCGGAGGCGACGTGCCACGTGGCATAGGTGAAAGGAAGCCTGAATCATGGGTACTGCCATCTAAGTGCTGGCAGATTTTGGAAATAAAATCCCTCCACAAGCAGGGGCCCGCTTTTGGATAGCAAATAGTTAAAAAGACCTATATAACTCAAGTTAGAACAGCACACCCGCCCGTTCTGGGAAGCCCTTGCTGTGTTGGCAAGCACACAGTAGAAGTCTGTGTTGGTGGCTTGGGGCTGGGGCCCCCTGAATGGGAGGAGGAGCACAGAACCGCAAGCGGCTGCCTTTCAGCACCCCGAAACCCAGGGCCAGCACAACCTGGGAGTGGAGCTGAGAGGGAACGACCTTCCTGGTCTGCCAGAGCTCCTGCAGGGGAGGACAAGCCAATGAATGAGAGCAGGTTCCAATTTGGAAGCGTGTTCGGCAGAGTAGGTTAAACAGAGCCCCCAGTTTTCAGCTCGACTCAAAACGTCAGGGTGGCCAAAGACTGTTTTTCTTTCTTTAAAAAGAAGCAGCTCAATACATTTTCTTTTCACACAAACCCCAAGTAAAACCCCGGGCTTGGAGCAAATGGAATTGCTTTTCCCAGCTGAATCATTCTCATTCTTTTCAGCAGTGAAAGCAGCAATGGCTATTGATCACATTGATAGATGACCAAGTCAAACAGTCCGCAGATGTAAATTCATCCTTTCATGTTGGCCACTTGGCTCTAGTTAGTACAGCAAATGAGCTTCGCCAAGAAGAGGCCCAGCTGCGCAAACGCTCGCAGCTCGGGAACAGAATTTATCATCTGCAGCGTCTTCGTTTCTTGTCGATATTTTTGCCTCTGTTCATGTTTGGGCTCCCAGTAAGCAACACTATTGTCGAGCGAGACGTAAGCAACAACCATCGCAGAAACAACACTAATGTGGTCCCTCTTCGAGTCAGTGGGCTTTTTTGTAAGGCCTAGCCTAACTTCTATGAAAGGCTCCCATAATTCCACGGGACAGGGGGAAATCTTGCCTCATTATCCAAGCTCTCTCCTCTTGCTCGGATTCGACATCAAGGAGCTTCTGTTCTAGGAGCCCTAGAGAATGTTTTTTCAAACTGGTAATGTGGCCCTGTGCTCTTATGAGAGAGAGATAGACATACAAAGAGATAGAAACAGAGACAGAGACACAGAGAAGCGGAGAGACACAGATAGAGAGACAGACATGGAAGAGACACAGAGAGACAGACACAGAGAAAAAGAAACAGAGAGACATGGACAGAGACAGAGTGCAACCCTGGGTACAACTGGGACCTGACATTTGAACACCACTGCTCTGAAAGACTATCAGGGTAATGGAGAACCAGGGCAACCTTGAACCCAATGCTGAGTTTCTAAAAGGAAGTCCAGGCTTCCTTTCATCTGCAGAGAAGCATTTTCATTGTGGAAGGAAGGGAAAGTGCTTTCCCAGGCGAGGTATTCCTAGAGGATGTGGGGCCGGGCTTAATGACTCTGGGACAGTTGGAGCCACATAGAAGATGCCTGTTCATCAGCAAGGCAATGTGCCTTTCAAGAAAAGAAAAATAAATAAATAAACAATGCTCCAGGCTGGGTCTCCTTTGCTGCAGAGCTGCTCCTCCCTCCCTACAGCCCAAGAATCATAGAATTAGTGCTGGAAAGCTCTCATTTTTGTCTTGATTTTCCCAGGATTCCTGGGACATAGTAATAATGGAGATGGGAGTGTAAGAAACAGAAAAAGCTCCACCTGATTGGAGCCTAGTGTATGTATTGGAGTCAGGGGACTAATGTTCAGTGAGGCTGGAAAGGTAGGTGGGGGCCAGGCTGGGAAGGCTTTTAAAGCTAAACAGAGGGGTTGATATTTGGTCCTAGAGGTAATGGGGAGCTACTGGAGTTGATTGAGTAGGGAAGTAGCACAGTTAGATTGGTACATGAGGAAGCTCACTGGCACTGGAGTAGAGGCAGAGGAGATCTGCCAGAAGCCCAGCAGTGAGGTAAAAGAGCCATGACTGTGAGCAGAGAGGTCATGCTAGGGAGACGCCACGGGGACAGAAATGACAAGGTTTGGCAAATGATTGGCTAATGTGGGATGAGAGAGAACAAGGAGGCGAGAATGATATGGAGGCTACAGACCTAAAATATTAGTCAACCAGCTGCAAGGCTCTAAGAATGGGCCCTCCTTGGGGCCAATTAACAATCTTGTTAACTTGAGATTTTCAAAAATGAAAACAAAACGAAGTGATTGAAGTTATCTTCCAGAGTCTAGACTCTTGGCTGAGTGGACTAGGGGCTCAGGCTAAATCCAGGTCACAAGGAAGCACCCATTTCTGCTCTCAGGCTTCCAACTGGCAGACCGTCATGGCAAGAAAGAAAGAGACAGAAAGAGAGAGACACAGACACAGAGAGAGACAGAGACAGACACACAGATTGAGGCAAGAAAGATGCAGCCAACCCGATTGGTATCGTACCCTTGCATGAATGTCCTCCCCTTGTTGTGGCCTTTGCCTTCCCCAACATGATTAAGCAACGCTCCTTCAGTTAAATGGTCAAGAAGTTCCCACCAGCAGGTTAGTAAATGCTTGGAGGTAGGGAAAGAGAAACTTAAAGGTTCCCCTGCCCCTTTCTTCCCCTTAGACCAGCCTCTGATTCCTACCTAAGCAATAACAGCATGCTGGGTATTTGTGTGTGATTGTGTGTGTGACTTTGTGTATGTGATTGTGTGTGATCTTCTATGAGTGATCGTGTGTGATCATGTGTGTGTGATTGATAGTGTTGTATGAGTGCTTCTGTGTGTGATTGTGTCTGTGATTGTATATGATTATGTGTGATTTTATGATTTGTGTGATTATGTGTGTGATCGTGTATGATCATGTGTGATTGTGTATGATCGTGTGTGTGATTGTGTAATCATGTTGTATGAGTGCTTCTGTGTGTGATTTGTGTGTGTGATTGTGATCGTGTTGTATGAGTGCTTCTGTGTGTGTGTCTGTGATTGTGTATGCTTGTGTGTGATTGAGTGTGTAATTTTGTGATTGTGTGTGTGATCATGTAAGATTGTGTGTGATTGTATATGATTGTGTATGTAATTTCATATGATTGATTATGTGTGATTTTGTGTGTGAATGTCCGTGATTGTGTGTCATTTCGTGTGTGATTGTGATGTGATTGTGTGTGATTGTGTGTGTGATTGTGATGTCTTGTGATTGTAATTGTGTATGATTGTGTGTGATTTTGTGATTGTGTGTGTGATATCTGTGTGATTGTGTGAGTATTGTGTGATCGTTTTGTATGAGTACTTGTGTGTGTGATTGTGTGATTGTGATCGTGTTGTATGAGTGCTTGTGTGTGTCTGTGATTGTGTGTGCTTGTGTGTGTGATTGTGTAAGATTGTGTGCTTGTAGATGATTGTGTATGTGATTTCATGTGATTTTGTGTGTGATCATGTATGATTGTGTGTGATTGTGTGTGATCGTGTGTGTGATTGTGTGAGTGATTATGTATGATTGTGTGTGTGATTATGTGTGAATGTGATTGTGTTGTATGAGTGTGTGTGATTGTGATTGTGTGAGATTATTTGTGTGTGGTTGTGATTGTGTGAGATTTTGTGTGATTGTGTGTGACTGTGTGATCGTGTTATATGAGTGCTTTGTGTGATTGTGTCTGTGATTGTGTATGATTGTGTGTGTGATTATGTGACTGTCTATGACTGTGTGATTTCATGTGATAGTGTGTGATTGAGTGCGTGTAATTTTGTGTGATTGTGTGTGTGATTATGTGATCGTGTTGTATAAGTGTTTGTGTGATTGTGTGATCATGTTCTATGAGTGCTTGTGTGATTGTGTGATTTCATATGATTCTTTTGTGTGATCATGTATGATCATGTGTGATTTCATGTGACTGTGTATTATTGTGTGTGGTTTCGTGTGACTGTGTGTGTGAGATTGTCCGTCATTGTGTGTGATTTCATGTAATTATGTGATTTTGTTTGTGTGTGTGATTATGTGATTGTGTGTGATTTCATATGATTGTGTGTGAGATTGTCCATCATTGTGTGATTTCATGTGATTATGTGATTTTATTTGATTGTGTGTGAGTGATTATGTGATTGTGTGTGATCGTGAGTGATTTTGTGTGATTGTGTATGATCATGTGTGATTGTGTGTGTGATTTTTGTGATTCTGTGTGTGATCATGTGTGATTGTGATTGTGTGTGTATGATCATGTGTGTGATTGTGTGATCATGTTATATGAGTGCTTGTGTGTGGTTGTGTCTATGATTGTGTGATTTCGTGTGATTGTGTGATCATGTTCTATGAGTACTTGTGTGTGGTTGTGTCTATGATTGTGTGTGTGATTTCATGTGATTGAATGATTTTGTGTGATCTATGTGTGATTGTCCATGATTGTGTGTGATTTCTTGTGATTTTCCGTGATTGTGTGATTGTCCGTGACTGTGTATGATCGCATGTGTGATCGTTTGTGATTGTCCATGATTGTGTATGATTGTGATTTTATGTGATCGTGTGTGATTCTGTGAGTATCTGTAATTGTGATTGTGCATGATTTTGTGTGATTGTGTGTGATCATGATTATGTGTGGTTGTGTTGTGATCGTGTGTGATTATATGTGGTTGTATTGTGATTGTGTGTGTTTTGTGTGATTGTGTATGTATTGCGTGTAATTGTGTATGTGATTTTGTGATCGTGTTGTATGAGTGATTTGTGTGTGATTGTGTTTGTGATTGTGTATGATTGTGTGATTTCATGTGATTGAGTGATTGTATGTGATTGTGTGTGATTTATCTGATTGTGTATGATTGTGTGTGATTTCGTGTGATAGTATGTGATTGAGTGTGTGATTTTGTGATTGTTTGTGATTGTGTATGATTGTGTGTGAGTGATTGTGTTGTATGAGTACTTGTGTGTTTGTGAGTGTGGTTGTGTGTGATTGTCCATGATTTCATGTGTGATTGTGTGTGATTTGTGTGTAATTGTGTGTAATTTGTGTGATTTTCTGTGTGTGTGTGATTGTGATTGAGGTATTTGTGTGAGTGATTGTGTGTGATTTAGTGTGATTGTATGTGATCATGTGTGTAATTGTGATTGTGTGATCATGTTGATCATGAATGAAGTGATTGTGGTTGTATGTGATTGTGATTTCATGTGATTGTCCGTGATTATGTGTGGTTGTGAGTGTGATTTTGTGATTCTGTGTGTGATCGTGTATTATTGTGTGTGTGATTGTGTGATCATGTTGTATGAGTGATTGTGTGTGGTTGTGAATGTGTGTGATTTCATGTGATTGTGATTTGTGTGTGATTGTGGACGGTTGTGATTTCATGTGATTGTGTGTGATTTTGTGTAATTCTGTGTATGATTGTGTGATTGTGTTGTATGAGTGCTTGTAATTGTGTAAACGTGTGTAATTGTGTCTGTGATTGTGTATGATTGTGAGTGATTTCGTGTGATAGTGTGTGATTGAGTGATTGTGTGTGTGACTGTCCGAGATTTCATGTGATTGTGTGTGATTGTCCATGATTTCGTGTGTGATTGTGTGATTTTCTGTGATTGTGTGTGATTGTGATTGTGTATGATCGTGTGTGTGATCACGTGAGTGATTGAGGTGTATGATCGTGTGTGTGATCGCATGAGTGATTGTGTGTCATTGAGTGATTGTGTGTGATTTCATGTGATAGTGTGGTTTATTGTGTGATTTTGTGATTGTGTGTGATTGTGTGATCATGTTGTATGAGTGCTTGTGTGTTTGTTTGTGATTGTGGTTGTGATTGTGTGTGATTTCATGTGATTGTCCGTGATTGTGTGTGATTGTGTGTGATTTTGTGATTGCGTGTGTGATTATGTGATTGTGTGATCATGTATGAGTGATTTGTGTGTGATTGTGAATGTGTGTGGTTTCATGTGATTGTGGATGATTGTGTGATTTTGTGTGTGTGATCGTGTTGTATGAGTGCTTGTGTGTGATTTGTGTATGATTGTGTTGTGATTTCATGTGATTGTGCATGATTGTGTGTGATCACGTGTGATTGTGTCTGTGATTTTGTGTGATTGTGTGTGATTTTGTGATCATTTGTGATTGTGTATGATTGTGTTGTATGAGTACTTGTGTGTTTGTGAGTGTGGTTGTGTGTGATTGTCCGTGATTTCGTGTGTGATTGTGTGTGTGGTTGTGTGTAATTTGTGTGATTTTTCTCTGTGATTGTGATTGAGGTATATGATTGTGTGTGTGATCACGTGAGTGATTGTGTGTGATTGAGGTGTATGATCGTGTATGTGATCACGTGATTTGTGTGATTGAGTGATTGTGTGTGATTTATTGTGTGATCATGTTGTATGAGTGCTTGTGTGTTTGTGAGTGATTGTGGTTGTGTGTGATTGTGTGTGATTTCATGTGATTGTCTGTGATTGTGTGATTTTGTGATTGTGTGTGTGATCGTGTATGATTGTGTGTGTGATTGTGTGATCATGTTGTATGAATGAAATGATTGTGGTTGTATGTGATTGTGATTTCATGTGATTGTCCGTGATTGTGTGGTTGTGAGTGTGATTTTGTGATTGTGTGTGTGTGATCGTGTATTATTGTGTGTGATTGTGTGATCATGTTGTATGAGTGATTTGTGTGTGATTTCATGTGATTGTGATTTGTGTGTGATTGTGGACAGTTGTGATTTCGTGTGATTGTGTGTGATTTTGTGTAATTCTGTGTATGATTGTGTGATCGTGTTGTATGAGTGCTTGTGTGTGATTGTGTCTGTGATTGTGGATGATTGTGAGTTATTTCGTGTGATTGAGTGATTGTGTGTGTGATTTGTGTGATTGTCCATGATTTCATGTGTGATTGTGTGTGATTGTCCATGATTTCGTGTGTGATTGTGTGATTTTCTGTGATTGTGTGTGATTGTGTATGATTGTGTGTGTGATCACGTGAGTGATTGTTTGTGATTGAGGTGTATGATCGTGTGTGTGATCGCATGAGTGATTGTGTGTCATTGAGTGATTGTGTGTGATTTCATGTGATAGTGTGATTTATTGTGTGATTTTGTGATTGTGTGTGGTTGTGATTGTGTGTGATTTCATGTGATTGTGTGTGATTTCATGTGATTGTGATTTTGTGATTGCGTGTGTGATTATGTGATTGTGTGATCATGTTGTATGAGTGATTTGTGTGTGATTGTGAATGTGTGTGGTTTCATGTGATTGTGATTGTGGATGATTGTGTGATTTTGTGTGTGTGATCGTGTTGTATGAGTGCTTGTGTGTGTGATTTGTGTATGATTGTTGTGATTTCATGTGATTGTGCATGATTGCGTGTGATTGTGTCTGTGATTGTGTGATTTCATGTGATAGTGTGATTTTGTGATCATGTGTGATTGTGTATGATTGTGTTGTATGAGTACTTGTGTGTTTGTGAGTGTGGTTGTGTATGATTGTGTGTGATTGTCCGTGATTTCGTGTGTGATTGTGTGTGTGATTGTGTGTAATTTGTGTGATTTTTCTGTGTGTGTGTGATTGAGGTATATGATTGTGTGTGTGATCACGTGAGTGATTGTGTGTGATTGAGGTGTATGATTGTGTATGTGATCACGTAAGTGATTGTGTGTGATTGAGTGATTGTGTGTGATTTATTGTGTGATTGTGTGTGTGATCATGTATGATCATGTGTGTGATTGTGTGATCATGTATGAGTGCTTGTGTTTTTGTGAGTGATTGTGGTTGTGTGTGATTGTGTGTTGTTTCATGTGATTGTGATTGCGTGTAATTTTGTGTGATTGTGTGATTTTGTGATTGCATGTGTGATTGTGTATGTCATCGTGTATGATTGTGTGTGTGATTGTGATTTCATGTGATTATGTGTGGTTGTGAGTGATTTTGTGATTGTGTGATCATGTATTATTGTGTGTGTGATTGTGTGATCATGCTTTATGAGTGATTTGTGTGTGATTGTGAATGTGTGTGATTTCATGTGATTGTGATTTGTGTGTGATTGTGGACGGTTGTGATTGTGTGTGATTTTTGTGTAATTCTGTATATGACTGTGTGATTGTGTTGTATGAGTGCTTGTGTGTGATTGTGTGTGTGATTGTGTATGATTGTGAGTGATTGTGTGTGTGATTGTCCATGATTTCATGTGTGATTGTGTGTGATTGTCCGTGATTTCGTGTGTGATTGTGTGATTTTCTGTGATTGTGTGTGTGATTGTGATTGTGTATGATCATGTGTGTGATCATGTGAGTGATTGTGTGGTGATTGAGGTGTATGATCGTGTGTGTGATTGCATGATTGATTGTGTGTCATTGAGTGATTGTGTGTGATTTCATGTGATAGTGTGATTTATTGTGTGATTTTGTGATTGTGTATGATTGTGAGTGATTGTGTGTGTGATTGTCCATGATTTCATGTGTGATTGTGTGTGATTGTCCGTGATTTCGTGTGTGATTGTGTGATTTTCTGTGATTGTGTGTGTGATTGTGATTGTGTATGATCATGTGTGTGATCACGTGAGTGATTGTGTGGTGATTGAGGTGTATGATCGTGTGTGTGATTGCATGATTGTGTGTCATTGAGTGATTGTGTGTGATTTCATGTGATAGTGTGATTTATTGTGATTTTGTGATTGTGTATGATTGTGAGTGATTGTGTGTGTGATTGTCCATGATTTCATGTGTGATTGTCCGTGATTTCGTGTGTGATTGTGTGATTTTCTGTGATTGTGTGTGTGATTGTGATTGTGTACGATCGTGTGTGTGATCACGTGATTGTGTGGTGATTGAGGTGTATGATCATGTGTGTGATCGCATGAGTGATTGTGTGTCATTGAGTGATTGTGTGTGATTTCATGTGATAGTGTGATTTATTGTGTGATTTTGTGATTGTGTGATCATGTTGTATGAGTGCTTGTTTGTGATTGTGGTTTTGATTGTGTGTGATTTCATGTGATTGTCCGTGATTGTGTGTGATTTCGTGTGATTGTGATTTTGTGATTGCGTGTGTGATTATGTGATTGTGTGATCATATTGTATGAGTGATTTGTGTGTGATTGTGAATGTGTGTGGTTTCGTGTGATTGTGATTTGTGTGTGATTGTGGATGATTGTGTGATTTTGTGTGTGTGATCGTGTTGTATGAGTGCTTGTGTGTGTGATTTGTGTATGACTGTTGTGATTTCATATGATTGTGTGTGATTGCATGTAATTGTGTCTGTGATTGTGTGATTTCATGTGATAGTGTGTGATTTTGTGATCGTGTGTGATTGTGTATGATTGTGTTGTATGAGTACTTGTGTGTTTGTGAGTGTGGTTGTGTATGATTGTGTGTGATTGTCCGTGATTTCGTGTGTGATTGTAATTTGTGTGATTTTTGTGTGTGTGTGTGATTGAGGTATATGATTGTGTGTTTGATCACGTGAGTGATTGTGTGTGATTGAGGTGTACGATCGTGTATGTGATCACGTGAGTGATTGTGTGTGATCGTGTATGATCATGTTTGTGATTGTGTGATCATGTTGTATGAGTGCTTGTGTGTTTGTGAGTGATTGTGGTTGTGTGTGATTGTGTGATTTCATGTGATTGTGATTGTGTGTAATTTTGTGTGATTGTGATTTTGTGATTGCATGTGTGATTGTGTATGATTGTGTGTGTGATTGTGTGATCATGTTGTATGAGTGAAGTGATTGTGATTGTGTGTGATTGTGATTTCGTGTGATTTTCCGTGATTGTGTGTGATTGTGTGGTTGTGAGTGTGGTTTTGTGATTGTGTGTATGATTGTGTGATCATGTTGTATGAGTGATTTGTGTGTGATTGTCCGTGATTTCACGTGTGATTGTGATTGTGTGATTTTCTGTGATTGTGTGTGTGATTGTGATTGTGTATGATCGTGTGTGTGATCACGTGAGTGATTGTGTGTGATTGAGGTGTATGATCATGTGTGTGATCGCATGAGTGATTGTGTGTCATTGAGTGATTGTGTGTGATTGAGGTGTATGATCATGTGTGTGATCGCATGAGTGATTGTGTGTCATTGAGTGATTGTGTGTGATTTCATGTGATAGTGTGATTTATTGTGTGATTTTGTGATTGTGTGTGATTGTGTGATCATGTTGTATGAGTGCTTGTGTGTTTGTGATTGTGGTTGTGATTGTGTGTGATTTCATGTGATTGTGTGTGATTGTGTGATTTTGTGATTGCGTGTGTGATTGTGATTGTGTGATCATGTTATATGAGTGATTTGTGTGTGATTGTGAATGTGTGTGGTTTCATGTGATTGTGATTTGTGTGTGATTGTGGATGATTGTGTGATTTTGTGTGTGTGATCGTGTTGTATAAGTGCTTGTGTGTGTGATTTGTGTATGATTGTGTTGTGATTTCATATGATTGTGTGTGATCGCATGTGATTGTGTGATCATATTGTATGAGTGATTGTGTGTGATTTTGTGTAATTCTGTGTATGATTGTGTGATTGTGTCTGTGATTATGGATGATTGTGAGTGATTTTGTGTGATAGTGTGTGATTGAGTGATTGTGTGTGTGATTTGTGTGTGATTGTCCGTGATTTCATGTGTGATTGTGTGTGATTGTGATTTTCTGTGTGATTGTGTGATTTTCTGTGATTGTGTGTGTGATTGTGATTATGTATGATCGTGTGTGTGATCACGTGATTGTGTGTCATTGAGTGATTGTGTGTGATTTTGTGATTTATTATGTGATTTTGTGATTGTGTGTGATTGTATATGATCGTGTGTGGTGATTGTGATTGTGTGATCATGTTGTATGAGTGCTTGTGTGTTTGTGAGTGATTGTGATTTTGTGTGTTTGTGAGTGATTGTGTGATTTTGTGATTGTGTATGATTGTGTGTGTGATTATGTGATTGTGTGATCATGTGTGAGTGCTTGTGTGTGATTGTGTATGATTGTGAGTGATTTCGTGTGATAGTATGTGATTGTGTGATTTGTGTGTGATTGTCCGTGATTTCATGTGTGATTGTGTATATGATTGATTGTGTATGATCATGTGTGTGATCACATGAGTGATTGTGTGTGATTGAGGTGTATGATCGTGTGTGTGATCGCGTGATTGTGTGTCATTGAATGATTGTGTGTGATTTCTTGATTTATTGTGTGATTTTGTGATCGTGTGTGATTGTGTGATCATGTTGTATGAGTGCTTGTGTGTGAGTGATTGTGGTTGTGATTGTGTGTGATTTCGTGTGATTGTCCGTGATTGTGTGATTTTGTGTGTGATCGTGTATGATTGGGTGTGTGATTGTGTGATCATGTATGAGTGATTTCGTGTGATTGTGTGTGATTTTGTGTAATTATGTGTATGATTGTGTGATTGTGTTGTATGAGTGCTTGTGTGTGATTGTATCTGTGATTGTGTATGATTGTGAGTGATTTCATGTGATTGTGTGTGATTGTGTGATTTGTGTGTGATTGTCCGTGATTTCATGTGTGATTGTGATTGTGTGTGATCACATGAGTGATTGTGTGTGATTGAGGTGTATGATCATGTGTGATTTTGTGATTTATTGTGTGATTTTGTGATTGGGTGTGATCGTGTATGATTTTGGGTGTGATCGTGTGATCATGTATGAGTGCTTGTGTGTTTGTGAGTGATTGTGGTTGTGATTGTGTGTGATTTCGTGTGATTGTCCGTGATTGTGTGATTTTGTGATTGTGTGTGTGATCATGTATGATTGTGTGTGTGATTATGTGATTGTGTGATCATGTATGAGTGATTTGTGTGTGATTGTGGATGGTTGTGATTTTGTGTGTGTTGTATGAGTGCTTGTGTGTGTGATTTTTGTGTGTATGATCGTGTGATTGTGTGATTATGTAATCGTGATGTATGAGTGCTTGTGTGTGTGGTTGTGTGATCGTTTGTGTGATTGTGTGATCATGTGTATGAGTTATTGTATGTGTGATTGTGTATGATTGTGTGTGTGATCGTGTGTGTGTATGTGTGTGTATGTGTGTGTGTGTATACCCCCTTCAAGCCAAAGCAAGGTCAGGGCTGCTCTGTCCTGGTCTCTGTCCTGCCCTCACCGCATTGGGTAGGTCTGTTTTGCACTGGCAACTTTGAGGAGGCTCTGATTTTTCAGTCTTGGTCATCTTGTCTTTGTTAGGTGTCATGTGTATGTGCACATGTTTTTGTGTGTGCCTGTGTGCTCATGTACGTGCTGCACACCCTGCTTTTTTTAGGCTCGTGCACAACTTTGGGAAGCTCTGAGGCGCCAGTGTCGTTATTGATTTTGCCATAGTTATCTCAATCATCTTGTCTTGGTCATTGTGTGTACGTGGGTGCCTGCAGTTCCATCTCGGTTTCCCCAGAGCCCAGCAAAACTCAGTTCAACAAAGGGAAATCATTTCACTCAATCAGTCGTTGTTTGCTCTATTTCCCTGAAGAGGATCATGACATCAGGGAGGTGATGGCGTGCCGTGCAAGAGAACTGGATTTAAGTGAGGGAGGACTGGGCAAGGTCACTGCCTCAATTTCCCCTCCAGAGCCATCTGGGTCCAGTGGCCAGATAGAGATCAGGATGACTGGAGATGGCCCTGCTGCGTAAGAAAAGAGGCAGAGAATGGCCTCTTTTATTCAGTCCTCCCCCCCCCCCCAAAAAAAAAAAAAAAAAAAAAGCAATCTGGGAGGGGAAGATCCTCAGGCCTTCCTGGCAAAAGCAGAAACCATTGCTATCTGCATTCACTTTGAGTTAATCAGAGTCCAAACAGTGACCCGGTGGGGGCTCACCTCTACCCATCTCATGCTTTACAGGCTAGGACCCTGCCATTCAGTCAATCAGGAAGCATTTTATGAAGCACCTGCTCTGTGCCAGGCACTGCTGGGCCCTGGAGACATTAAGACAAAAACCAAAATAGTCTCTGCTTGCGACAAGTTTATGTTCTAGGGGAGCTGTATTTGAATATACACAGAACAGTACAAAGTGACTTCATAGCTGGGAACAACCAAGGGAGTGAATGAAGGCGGGCCTTTTTGCAGAAGTCACATTTGGCCCAACCCTCGCAGGGAGCGAGGGGCTCTAAGAGGCCACAACCAGGAGGGAGAAGGCACCCCTTTTCCAGTTGCTTCACTGCATATAATGGCCAGGAGGGAGTAGGCTGGCAACGGGACTGCTGGTCTGGAAGGAGCCATCAATCCCAGAGTTCCATTGGTGGCAATTGGTTCTGCATTTTGTCTTCTGAGAAAACTGGGCTCCTTTTCCACATGATTTTTTCCTCATTGCCAAAACCAAAGGCCTTCATCATAGTGATATTATCTTCTTTTTTTTTGGGTGGGGAAGGCAGTTGGGGTTAAGTGACTTACCCAAGATTACACAGCTTGTAAGTGATAACTGTCTGAGGGCAGATTTGAACCCAGATCCTCCTGACTTTAGGACTGGTACTCTATCCACTCTGCCACCTAGCTGCCTCGGTACCATTTTCTCTGTTGATGAACCCTAAGGAACATCTAACTCATATCAGAAACCCCTAGTAGAGTGGGAAAATCTGGGAAGGCAGAGACTGACTTTTTTCTTTGTATCCCCAGTGCTTGACACATAGTAAGCGTTTAATAAAGGCTTCATTCACACACTCAAACAGCTCACTTTTCAACTCCCTAATCCCAGGATTTCTGCAGGTGGGAGCCTAACAGGCCAAGATTGCGGCCTAAACTGATAGTTAGGATGCTGATGGCTGTCAGGTCTTATGTTCTGTTAGAAAGCTTGGAAAAAATAATGGCTACCATGCAGATGTTATGGGCAAGTCCTAAAACATTGGGCATAACAGCACCCATAGAGCTGCATTGGTTAGCTTCATCTCCTCCTGATCTGGATGTATTGTCTCAAAATACATCTTTAAAACTTTCCAGGTGGCGCAGTGGATAGAGCACCAGCCCTGAATTCAGGAGGACCCAAGTTCAAATCTGGTCTCAGACACTTAACACTTCCTAGCTGTGTGACTCTGGGCAAGTCACTTAACCCCAGCCTCAGGGGGGAAAAAACCAAAACAAAGCAAACAACTTTCCAGATACATCCAAAAGGGCTGGCCAGTGGGGCTTCTGGAGCTGATGGTCATTTGACCTCAGTTTCCTCCTATAAAATGAACTATTTGGCCTCTGAGGCTAGAATCTGGTGTGTGACCTTGGGGAAGTCCCTTCTCCCTGGTAAGAGTTCTTGATTTAGAATCACAAAGACTTGGGTATGAATTGATACCTGTATTACCTTGGGGAAGTCACTTAACTCTGCTTACCTCAGTTTCCTCATCTGTCCCAGGGCTACTGTGAAAGCCAAATGAAATAATATACATAAGTAGTTTGCAAACGTTAAGGCACTAGGAAAATATTAGCTCTGTTACATTATATATTGCTATCAAGTGCTTGCCACCCCCTGGTTGGAAAGAATTGTTCTTTCTCTCCTTTTGAATCCCTCCACATTAATGCTCTGATCCTGTTTTGCATTGCCACATTGCTGGTGTACCCTGAGTGAGTTCCTCACAGCATCCCTCTGAGGCAGATAGCACAAGTGTCATCCCCATTTTACAGATGAAAAAACTGAAGGTCCGGGTGGCTAAGCGACTCGCTGATAGTTCCACAACCAATATGCGTCAATGTCAGGATCTGAATCCAGGTCTTTCCACTCCACTGCTGCCTTGCTTTGTTGGATGCTAGGCTCCCTGAGGAGAGGGACGAAATCTTCAGTCTCTTTTCCTCTCTCCCACTGCCTAGCTCCAAGCTGGCATTCAATGGTTGTTGAGTGTGTGGAACATGATCTAGGGTCCCTTTCCATTCCAACCCTCCCAGTCCCCGAGCAGGAGCTGTAACGGGGTACCGGGGCCCCTCGCCACTCCTAGATGCTGTGGGAGTGTGACTAATTCTGGAAAGCACAGCATGCAGCTGGTGGAAGCACCTCCCCTGCTGAGGAAAGCTGCTCACTTGGAGCAACTCGCTTCAAACAGCCCCATTCCAAGACATGTTTTTGCCAGCTGAGAACAAGACAATTCTTTGGGGCCTAATTGGAGCCAACAACAAAAAAAGCAGGGGCCATGTGCTTCACGTGACATGGGAAAGGCGCCTTTACTCCCTGCTAGTAAGGGGGGCTCCATTTTAGGGAATTTACCGCAAGTGAAAAGCCTTAATTCTTCATGTGCATCTGTCCATACTCACTGGTCAGACATTCAGTTCTCCCGCATCCCATGCTCCCTCCAAAGACGCAGGCTACAGGTCATCCAAGACTGCCCCTTTATACAACTCTTGTCCACAAATACTGAAACATTGGTTCAACATGCAGGAGGCCTTCCTCACGGTCTCCTGCCTTCACTCCACCAACTTGGCTCCACTTCCCCTTCCTCACTTTCCCCTGACACGTGGAGGGTACGAATGGACGATTCTATTCACTGACCCATCATCCCTTGCTATATGTGTCACCTACTTTTCTTCTGATATGTTTTCCTTCAGAGATCTCATAGGTTATAAGTTTCAGCTGTGTGACCTTGGACACATTGCTTCCCTTGCCTGGTCATCAATTTCCCCCTCTATAAAATGAAGGTATAAATCTGGGCTTATAAGTTTCTCTTTCCTTTTTTCTCTCCCTCTCCCTCTCCTTCTCTTCCCTCTTTCTGTTTCTCTCTGTCTCTTATTTTCTTTGTCTCTCTCTGACTCTGTCTCTGTTCTCTGCCTCTCTTTCCACACACACACACACACACACACACACACACACACACACACACAAACAAGCAAGCGTTTCCATTGCCCTCTGTAGGATTTGTATTTTCACTTCACAGATTATTGTGTTCTATGTCTCACAGTCATATAAGGAGCCGTGGTGGAACATGGGAGCTGTTGGGATGTGCCTAATCAGACTGCATCTGGACCATGGGTAACCAATAGCACTAAGGAATCCTAGAGCTAAAAGAGACCTTAGAGATATCAAATTTCAACCTTTTCATTTTACAAAGGGGGAAACTGAGGTCTAGGGGAAGGATTCTAGAGCTAGGTCTGGAAGGAATCTCAGAGTCCATGCAGTCCATCCCCTCATTTTACAGAGGGGGAAATTGAGGCCCAGAAAAGTGACTTGTCACACAGCTAATAGCTCAGACAAGCTTCAAACTCAGGTCTTCCTGAGTCCAACTCCAGTGCACTAACGTCCAGCACTCTAACTGCTAAAACTGAAATGCCAGCAGATGCCAGTAAACATGTGGCCCAAGCCAGTTTCAAATATAATCGGAAAACATTTCACAAAATGAATAAACATAAAATACGACATAGACAATGTTATTTTGTGATTTTCTAATTCAGTATTCAGCCCACAGGGATCTGTTTCTATTTGTATTTGATGTCACTATGCTATATGATGCTACCATTCTACAGGATGCCTTCCTTGGTCAAGTTTTGCCCCCACTCCCCATGAAGCTTTTGGGCAAGATGAGTATTTGATTGGGAGGGAGATCTTACAGATTCCTCGTCCTCCAAGAAACCCTAATGTTCACAGCAGCCCAAATAATAATCAAGAAATACAGGAAGAAGCTACAGTAAATTAGTTTTTCCTAAACTGCACATAAAACTGCTAGAAGGCCATAGAAAATAGGAATAGAGAGGGTCCTCCTGAAAATGAATTGTCAGCCAGATCAATGAGTTGTGTAAAACCCTGAGTCTGGAGATGGTGGAGTGAAAGGTTTTTCCAAGAAAGTTCAAGAAATGAACAACAACTAGCCATATAGCTCAAGCTCTCTGAACCTCAAAGACCAGAGGCAAAGGTTCAGTCAAGAACCTAGGAGACCCACAGCAAGACCAAGATCTGTTCACCCCATCCAAAAGTACAGATGGTAGAGCCTGGCCCCAGCACAAAGCCCCAACTCAAGAACTAAGGTTGGAGAGATGACTAAATCAAAGAAAACACCAATGGTATCAAAAATTGTTGCAAATCTTCAAGTAGAAACACAAAAGAAATTTTCTTTGATCCCATTAAATATGTAGAAGAAATAAAGTGAGAGATTTTTAAAAATGAAATACAAGTGCTTAAGAAAGAATTGAAAGGAGAATGAATAGCTTAAAAAAGAAAATGTAATCTAACTGGGGAAAAATAAAATATCAAATTTTTAAAAAAGAAAGAAAATGTTAAATCTTACCCAAGAAATAGACTCCTTGAGAATTAAACTAGACCAAATAGGAATCAATGACTCCATGATACAGTGAGAAATTTTAGAATGAAGTTAAAAAAAAAATCAAATAGTAGAAAATGCAATCTGGTAGCAAAAAAAACTAATCTCTTTAAAAAAAAAAAACAACAGCTAACCTTAAAAACAAGTCAGAGGGAGATAATTTAAGAATAACTGATCCAAACTATATTTTAAGAAATAATAAAAACTGCTCAGATCAATTAGAACAAAAGGTCAAAGACAGAAAGAATCCACCAATTGCCTCCTGAAAGGGAAAGTCCCAGGAATATTGTAGCCCAAATCCAGAATTCCCACATCAAACAAAAATGCAATAAACATCCAGAAAGTAGCAATTCAAGTACCGAGGAACTACAGCCAGAATTACACAAGACCTGGAAGCTTCTATTATAAACAAGGGATCTTGGAATGCAATATTCCAAAAAGTAAAAGAGATAAGCTCACAATCAAGAATTACTTACCCTGAAAAGCTGAGTATAATCCTAACAGGAGAAAAAAATTATTTTTGATGGAATAGAGCAATTGGAAAGAGCAGTCTGATAGCGTAGTGCTATTGACAGCTAGGTGGTGCTATGGGCTCGGAAGCAGAAAGACTCATTCTACTGAGTTCAAATCCAGCCTTAGATACTTATACTTGCTGTGTGACCCTAGGCAAGTCACTTGACTCTGTTTGCCTCAGTTCCTCATCTTTCAAATGAGCTAAAGAAGGAAATTTCAACTCATTCCAGTATTTTTGCCAAGCAAACCCCAAATGGGATCACAGAGAATCGGGTCCAAATGAAAAATGAAGGAACATTCTAATATAGGAGAAGAAACATGCATACTATAGGTATTGAGGGAGTTAAGAAAAACAGAGGTCCTAATGATGGGGTGGCAAGAGAGGAAGAGATTTGTTCTGTTCTGAGAGTTTGAAAAGAGCGGAGAAGAAGAAAAAGGGAATGGAACTTGCTGTTTTTCATAATTGGGGCATATGAGAAAATGAGTATTCAAATATGTAAAAAAAAAAAGTTTGGAAGAATGGGCTGGAAAAAATTGGCATATGAATGTAAGTGGATATAAGAAATTATGAAAGAAATTATTTGAAAGACTCCTGAGTAGATTAAATTGAAACAGAGTGAGTTTAGCAGAACCAGGAAAACAATTTCCACAAGGCCGTCAGTGTTGTAAATATAGACAACTTTGACTTAAGAACTGTGATCAATACAGTGCCCAACTATGTCTTTGCAGAACCAGTGATTAAGTGTGTTACCTACCTCCTCACAGACAATATGTAAACAAAAGATGCAGAAACGATACTTATGTATTACAAGTGGTTTTTTCCTCTTAAATTTTAAATGGGGAGAGGGGTATGGTCAGGGTGGAGAGAAAGGAACTACTAGTTGTGATGCCAGAAAAAAAGCTAATATAACACTCTTAAAAATGTGTACAGAAGAGAACAGACAAACAGGACAGTTTTGAAAGTAATATGTAGAATCGATTATAAATTTCTTTGTAAAAAGCAAAATCACAGTTTCGTAAAGAATCCTATTTTTTGTGTTCTGTGTATGACAAGAAAATGCTCTCTTTTGGTGTTTCAGAAAAACCTAGAGTTACAGGAACTGATACAAAGTGAAATGAGCAGAACCAGGAGAACATTGTACACAGTAACAGCAACATTGTCTAATGATCAACTATGACTTAGTTCTTCTCGGCAACATAATGATTCAAGACAATTCCAAAGGATTCCTGATGGAAAATGCTATCCATATCCAGAGGGAATCTGAATAGAGTCTGAAAGCAGACCGAAGCATGCTATTTTCACTTTATTTTTTTAGTTTTTCCTTTTAGTCTGTTTCTTCTTTATATGGAAATACATTTTACATCATTGTACATATATAACCTATATCAAATTGCTTACTGTTTTAGGGAGGGGAGAAAAGGGAGGGAGAAAAATTTGGAACTCAAAATATTTTTAAATGATGCTAAAATTGTCTTTACATGTAATTGGGAAAAATAAAATAGGAGAATCAACAGACATTTATTAAACACTTACTATGTGCTAGCATTGTTCTAAGTGTTGAGGATGCAGTACCAAAAAAAAATGAAACTGTCCCTACCTGAAAGGAGCTGACATTTACCTACTATGTCTCCTTCCCTGAGGTGGTAGGGGGTAGGAGATAGGAAACCAGCCTTATAGCTGAAGAAAACTTAAATTCAACTTTTGTTTAAGAAAGGTATTAACTGTGTGATCCTGGGTAAAGTTACTTCACTTCTCAGCGTTCCTGATGACTCTCTAAGACCTTAAATTGCTCAAAAAGTTCTGATCTGCTTTAGTAGAAGGAATTTCCCCATATGAGAGTTTCCTATAGCAAGGAAATCACCAGTCCAGGCCCTATCTCTATGTGTCCATGTTTGTTGTAGTAAACTCAGTAAGTGAACTGAATCATTGCTGCCTTGAGACCTGCATGAGGAAGAATGAAGTACCACAAATTTGTTTCCATTTGGATATCCTAGCCCTGCTTTATGGCAGTAACAGCTGACTGGTTGGCTTCTCAGCCTTGTTCTTCTGCCTTTGTAATGCCGTTATAATATTCTGAGAGGATCTAATTTTTCCTGGAGTTAGGTAATAGAACCCCAGAACCTCAGAAGTAGAAGGAACCTCGGGGACTGTCCGGGACATGCCACTCTTCTTTCCCCTCACCATTTTTCAGAGCAGAATATGAGACCTAATGAACTGCAGTCATTGGTCCAAGATCACAGAGCAGAGTTCAAACTCAGTTCCTAATTCCCCATTCAATTTTGTTTTTTTGGGTTTTTTTGTTTTTTTGTTTTTGTTTTTGTTTCACTAGCCCTTCACAATTCAGCAAGATCTGAATGGATGGGTGGGGGAAAAAAAAAACCATTTATTAAGCACTGACATGGATTGAGCACTATACTAAGGGCTGGAGATAAAAATAGAAAATCAAGATAATCCTTGTCCTCAAGGGACTTCCATTCTAATAGGAAGAGACAATCCAAATAGGAAGTCCAAATGAAACTGACATCGGCAGTCCTAGGACAACCACCCAAATCTGTGCAATATTTGAAACTCAGGTCCATGTAACCAAGAGCCAAATAGTTGTCTCCAAGTTCCGAATGGATTGTCCTTTGGTAATTTCTAAGTTCACTCTTTGTAACTTGGTACACATGGCCCCATAGATGCAATGTTATATACTTGGTCTATGTCAGTCATACAATGAACACCGCATCCTAGATGGACTCTAATCTTATAGATAATAATCATATCTTATAAAATTAATAATTTGTGTGTGTTCCATGGCATCCCCACCCAAGGAATGTTTTGTTATAAAGATAACAAAAGGTCGCAGTTGGTATCGTAACCGAGTTTCATAAAATCGTGATATAGTTCCTGCCTGATTGTGTAGATTCTGCTTGTCCACTTTAAGGAAAGAATGGTTTGTTAGTTGCTATGACAGGAACTGTGGCTGAAGAAGGGTATTGTGGTATAGTAGAAATACACTAGACATAGGAGTTCTGTTCCTCTAGCACCTAGGACAGTGCTTTGCATACAGTTGACATTTAATAAATGTTTGCTGAATTGAATTTCTGAGGATTGTGGGCAATTAACTTCTTCATTTGTAAAATGAAAGTGTTCGACTCTGAAATCCTTCCCAGCTCTAGATTGGGGATCTCCTAACGATTTGATTTGAGGTTACCATATCCCAAAGCAAGCCAATGATCTGGGAGCCAGGCAGGCTGCAAAGTAGGAAGTTGGAAGCAGGCTCTGAATCATGGCAAGCCAAATTAGGAGCTTTAGAATCTTCTGTCCTCAATCATTGGACTGGGAAAAGTAAGAACTATTTTATCTTTCTTTCTGGGATTAGCTGTGTGAAGCTTGCACTTCACTTTCCCGTGCTGATACTTAGTAAATGGGGTGATTCCTGTACCCTGAATAGCTGCTTCAAAAAGACTCAGGGAATGCAAGCCAACAAAGAAGCAGGAAATCAAAGATATCATTTTGGGTCCATGGCCTGAATTTCCATTTTGATTCTCGGCTCTCCTGAACCAGTCTCCAAACCGAAGCATACTTTCTAGGACTTTATCATTGCTTTTCTTCCTTACCTTGTGTATGAATGTTGGGAAGGGAAAGGGGGTGAGTAATCTTGCTTGCACCTTTGGGATTGCACCTGGAAATTCAAGGGGACCAGCAAATGCTGCTGCTTGCTACATGCTATGGTATCAGGGAAACCTCATGGCTGGTTGGTCCTTTTATGCGTGTAATTTTGGCAACAAATACAGCGTTCAGGTGTTCCAAGGTGAGCTCTCCTCTCTGCTTCATGGTTCCTAACTGTCCCTCTTCTCCCTCCTAGGCCCAGAGTCACTGCCTCCCTCATTGTGCTAGTGGAAACAACAATTTCTCAGGGGTGGTGGCCTGCTTCCACCAGGTAGTGAAGGCCCAGGGTGTGCTGGCTCTCTGGAATGGACTGTCTTCCAACTTGCTAAAGGTGAGATTAGGTACCCCATCCTGTTTTCACGAGGTTCTCTCCCCTACCCTCTTTGACAAACCTTCAATTCTTGGCCCCACAATGGGACTTCATAGAAGCACTCACTTTGAGTGCTCAAATCTCTCCAGTAAGAACAATGGTCCTGAAGCATGAAGAGGACTATGGGAAAAGACTATAGCCTTGCAGAAGGAAAAAATACCCACATCAGTCACAAAGTATTTTGGACAACATGGAGTAGTGGAGAGTTTGGGAACTAGAAGGCCCAGGTTTGAGTCCCAGCTCTGACACTTCCTAGTTGAGTGAACAAAAACGTTGCCTAACATCTGTTGAGTCTCAGTCTTCTCATCTCATTAACCCACAAAGGGGTTAATAATTCCTGCCCTCCACAGGGCTCTTAGGAGGAAAGTTCTTTGGAGGCTAGAGTGCTGTACAAGCATGAACCATTATTGGGCCTGATGGCCCTCCAACAGATTTGAGAAATTTTAAGTCAGAGTCTCTCTTGATGAATAAATGGTCAATTGAACAAAACCCACTGTAGGGGAGACTCATCTGTAAACAGATTTGCAACGGAAGTGGGATTTCTGCCATTGGTTTCCTTTCTGTTGTAGAGTACAAATTATTTCTTTCTCCTCCCCCTCCTTTCTGTGACAGATCCCATGATGTCATTTTCCCAGATCAGCCAATCTATAGGCATTCATTAAGCACCTACTAAATACTGGATGTGATGCTAGGCCCTGGGGATACACAGACAAATATGAACCAGTCCTTGCCCTCAAGGAGCTTACATCCTGGGGTAGGGGGACAAGAGACAAAATCTATCACTCAGTCTACAAACATTTCTTAAGCATCTACTGTGTGCCAGGTCCTGGGGATACACAGACAAATATGAACCAATCCCTGCTCTCAAAGAACTGACATTATAATTATATTATAGTAACTCCTGCATTTGCCTCCACTGCTACATATAAATTAGCCTATGGTTGTGAAAAGTATTATTTTACAGTATTTAGTTCTTTAACTGGATTTTAACCTCATTTTTTAATGTTTTTATTTGTTTTTTACAGATAGTTCCATATTTTGGAGTAATGTTTAGCACCTTTGAGTTTTGCAAGAGAATCTGCCTCTATCAAAATGGCTACACCGTGTCCCCTTTGAGTGCTAAGCTTACCCCAGGCGTAGATCAGAGTTTGCAGCCACAAGAATTACGGGAATTACAGAAGTTTTTCAAAAACAGCCAATTTTGAGACCAGAAAAGCCACTCTGTAAAACTATACAAGGCCAAAAGGTATGTTAATAGCATACAACGATGTACCGCCTTATGACCTTGTGATGTCGGAAGAGGTTGCCTCTGTCCACCATGCTGAAAAAGAAAACAGAAGCTTGAATCTTTCACCATCTGATCTGTGGGCCTCAGGCCTTATTCATGACTGTACCACTGCAGAGTTGGAGGTCTACTTTGATTAAAGTGCCTGGACTTCTCTATATCATGAATTATATCTAGTGTCCCAGGGATGTGACCGAAGGTCGGTCCCAGCTCAGAGCTTTTTAAGATCAGCTTACTAAAGCAAGAATAAAATTCATATCCATCGAAAAGAGATGCAAAGACCCAAAGAAACAGGCTTACTGTGTTCTTCAAAGAAAGACGGAATATAGGTTGGCGTGTACATTCGTAGACCAGATATCACACTCCCCCCTGCCTTGCTTCCTGGTATTCACTGCTTGTAGCAACTAGCAGGGACTGCAAAATTCACCCAAACCAACACAGCTCCAGTCTGCCTAGTTTGGTCTAGACATTCTCAATGTAAAAATTCTTGGCTCCATCCCTAATCCTTTGAAGAAAAAAAGGATGAAAATCGATTTCCAAATCTCCCCTTTCGAGTTTAGGAAGCCTAAGTCGTTCGTTAGGTAAAATGATTTTATTCCTATCCATTTTTATGGTGGCCTCTAAATTGTCCTGCTGTGGACAGATTCACAAAAGTGACTCACCAGTGCCTTTGGCCTTAATAATTTTACTCTTGCCGCCTAGCAAAGCCAAGAATTAGCTGGCAATTCCAGTAGCTCTCATTTATTTTATACTATGGGCCAGTTGCAAAGAAGGGAAGTAAAAGTGCCTTAGATTGGTCTTAGAAGATCATCAAGTTTGAGCTCCAGGTGAGGTATGAATAATTTCTCTCCAGATGACAAAAATTGGAACAGAAAAAGTACTTGGAGGTTCTTCAACCCACTGAAGAAATCACCTTTGAGGAGCAAAATACCTTGGATCTACACTAAGGCCATAGAATCTTACCTTTCAAATAATTCTTACTTATATAGTTTTTAAAATCACTAATGCCTAATTGTCATATTAATAATCGTGTCTTTGAGAATGGATTATTTTTTTTCTTTTTTCAGTATTTTGAAGGCATGTATATTAAATTAATTTCTCAGTAGGTTTGTTGTATTTATTTTGTTTGCTTCTTTATGTAGTCTCATGTATGAGACAATGTAGATCATTGGTTATCGAGCGAAGGGGAAAAACACTGAGCTTAGGATAGACTCCAGCTGAAAGGAGTCTAATATTCTCATTTTACAGAAGAGGAAACCGAGGTCCAGGGAGGGGAAGTAATTTGTCCAAGTTCCCACATCAGATTCTAGATCTAGAGCCGGAATGTACCCCAGAGGCCATTGGGTTTAGCCACTTCACTTTACAGAAGAGGGAACTGAATCCCAATGTGATTAAGTGACAGGATCTTAGAACTAGAGCTAGAAGCAGTTTCCAGGTCACACAAGCAGCAAGTGAAAGAGCAAGAATATAAAGCTCAATTCTCTGACCTCAAGCCCAGGGTTCTTTCTTCTCTAGCCCACTATCTTTCCATATACTTTCTTAGTTTTTAAAGCCACCTGCCCCAGACTAAGTCAACTACTGAGAGCCTTGCTGTATTTGGGCTGTGGAGTGGTTGGTAATGTCTGACCTCATCCATGGCCCAGATTATTGTGGTGGGTGGGACTCTAGAAGGTTCTCAGCCTCATTATCGGGGCAAATATAGCTGCCATGTTCAAAGGTGGCAGTGAGAAACCTTGCCAAGCCCAGCATCTTGACTCATCTTGACTTTCTACCTCCATGTTCTATTTTACTCTTAACCAAGAATGAATCATCAGGGTTTCCTGAGCAGCAGTTGGGACTTTTTCTGCTACTTGAACTGGACAAAAGGAATATAAGTTCCTAGATCTAGAACTGGAAAGGAGCTCAGATGCCAGCTAGTCCAGCCCTCTCTCGGTTTACTCAGGAAGAAACAGATCCAGGGAAGAGAAGGGACTCATCTAGGGTCACACAAAGACTATAGTTTAAAAGACTTAAGCTAGGAGGGCCCTCAGAGGCCGTCTAGTCCAGTGCCCTCATTTTACAGATGAGGAAAAAGAGACCCAAACAAGTGAATTAACTTTCCCAAGATCACATAAATAGAAACTTGCAGAGCCAGGATCTAAACTCAAGTCCCATAATTCAGCACCACACCACTTCCCATTGACCTCATGCTTTCTGAGTATCAAAATCGATTTTTACTATGTTCCAAGTACCTTGTTAAATGTTAGGAATACAAAGGAAGCCCCCCAAATCCCCACCCTCAAGGAGCTCACAGTCAAATGGGGGGAAAACATGCAGACAACTCCGGGCAAAGATGCTATAGACAGGCCAGACTGGAAGTAAGAAAGGGAAGGCCCAACCATGAAGGTGGGGGATTAGCTAGGGTTTGAGAGAAACCAGAAGGAAGAGACGGGGAGAGAGAGTTCCAGGTACAGGAGACAAGATGTGAAAATGCCGACTTTGAAGATGAGTGTCTTATGCAAGGAACATCAAAAAGATCTAGTTCACTGAACATTCATGGAGCAGAATAAAGTGTAAGAAGACTGGAAAGGTAGGAAGGGGAGCAGGTTTCTGACAGGATCTATAAGCCAAACAAAGAACTGGATATTTGATTCTGGAAGAAATAGAGAGCTACTGGAGTTTATTGAATAGAGGGCTGCCACAGGCAGACTAGTGCTTGAGGAACATCACTGGTGGCTGAGCGGAGGATGAACTGTAGTAGGGAGAGACTTGCGGCAGGCAGACTTACCAACAGCTATGGCAATAGTCCATTCTAAAAATGGATGACGAGAGTCTGCACTAGCGGGAGCACTGGCAGAGGAGAAAAGTATGTATGTATGAGAGGTACTCCAAAGGTAGAATGGGCAGGACTTAGAGATTGATTGGGTATGGAAATTACAGTGAAGAACTGAGGAGTATCCCTAGGTTGGGAGCCTTAGGGATTGGGAGGCAGGAGGCCCCCTGGACAAAAATAAGGAAGTTGGCAAGATGGGAGAGTTTGGAGTAGGGGTGGAGTAAAGATCATGACTTTAGTTTTAGATATGTTGAATTTAAGATGTCCACAGAACATCCAGTTCAAGATGTCTGAAAGGCAGTTCAGAATTCAGAGCTGGACAAGTAGATCTGAGAATCATCAGCATAAACATGTGAATTGCATCCATGGGAGTTTATGAGATCACCAAGTAATAGAGGGACTACTGGGTCTGTATCCCAAAGAGATTGTGAAAGAGGGAAAGGGACCCACATGTGCAAAAATGTTTGTGGCAGCCTTTTTTGCACTGGCAGGAAACTGGAAAATGAGTGGATGCCCATCAGAGAATGGCTGAATAAGGTATGATATGTGAAGGTTATGGAATATTATTGTTCTGTAAGAAATGATCAGCAGGATGATTTCAGAGAGGCTTGGAGAGACATCAACGGATGCTGAGTGAAGTGAGTAGAACTAAGAGAACCTTGTACACAGCAACAACATTATGTGATGATCAACTGTGATGGACTTAGCTCTTTTCAATGATGAGGTGATTCAGGACTTGGGATGAAAAGAGCCATTTGCATCCAGAGAGAGAACTATGGAAACTGCATGCGAATCAAAGCATAGTATTTTCAACCTTTTGGGCTTGTTCATTTGCTTTTTTAGATTTTTTTTCTCCTTTTTTATCTGTTTTGTTGTTGTTGTGCTGCATGATGAATATGAAACTATGTTTAGAAGGATTATACATGTGCTGTCTTGGAAAGAGGGAAGAGGGGAAAGAGGGAGAAAAATTTGCAAAAGTGAATGTTGAAAACTATCTTTGCACATATTAAAAAAAGAAAAAACAAACAAACAAACAACAAAAGAAATCATATAGAGTAAGAAGAGAAAAGGTCCCAAGACCTGAGAGATATCTACCATTAGCAGTTGTGAGTGACCTGGCTGAAGATCTAGACCAGGATGGAGTAATCAGATAAATAGGAGAGGAGCCAGGAGGGAACGGTATACCAAAACACTAGGGAAGGGAGTATCAAGGAGACAAGAGGGTCAAGGGCTTCAGAGTGGTCAAGAAGGATAAGCATTGAGAAAAGTCACAAGATTTGGCCTGGAGAGAATATTGAATGAGGTTGGAAACCAGATTGCAGATAATTAAGAAGAGAATGAGAAGAAATAAAATGGAGGTATCAGTCAAGAAATTTGGAGAAACACAGCTAGCGGCAATGGATGAATCAGATGAGGGATTTTTGAGGATGAGGAAGACATGGGCATGCTTAAAGGCAGCAGGGAATTAGCCAATAGAATGGAAGAGATTAAACTTGAGTAAGAGAGAAGAGTAAGATTTCATAAAGGGGAATCAACTGGAGAAGATGAGTTGGAAACTCGATTTTGGTTCTTCAATTGGATTCAACTAATGTTATTTTACTGGAATCACCAGTTCTCTGCTTTATCCCTGGTAACCATATTTATTCAACAAGAATCACTTGTGTGTCTAATAGAGGTATACTTTACAATAGGGAAAGAATTTTTTTCATTTAATTTTTATCTCTTTGGATACCATTGGTAAAGTGGATCCTTTTATTATTTACCATTTTGCAGATAAGGAAACTGAGTCTGAGAGGCAGTAAGTCATTTGCCTACACAACTGGCAAGTGACTGACGTAGGATCAAACTCAGTCTTCCCTTTCTTTTAAAGGTGAAAATACAATACTGTGATCCATATTCAGTTCCCACAGTTCTCTCTCTGAATGTGGATGGCTTTCCCCATCCCAAGTCTATTAGAAATGGCCTGCATCACCTCATTTTTATTTATTTATTATTTTTTTGACAGTACATATGCTTGAGTAATTTTTTTTATAACATTATCCCTTGTATTCATTTTTCCAAATTATCCCCTCCCTCCCTTTACTCCCTCCCCTAGATGACAGGCAATCCCATACATTTTACATGTGTTACAGTATAACCTAGATATAATATATGTGTGTAAATCCAATTTTCTTGTTGCACATTAACTATTGGATTCCAAAAGTATAAGTAACCTGGGTAGACAGATATTAGTGCTAACAATTTACATTCATTTCCCAGTGTTCCTTCTCTGGGTGTAGTTATTTCTGTCCATCATTGATCAAGTGGAAGTGAGTTGGCTCTTCTCTATGTTGAAGATTTCCACTTCCATCAGAATACATCCTCATACAGCATTGTTGTTGAAGTGTATAATGATCTTCTGGTTCTGCTCGTTTCACTCAGCATCAGTTGATGTAAGTCTCTCCAAGCCTCTCTGTATTCCTCCTGCTGGTCATTTCTTACAGAGCAATAATATTCCATAACCTTCATATACCACAATTTACCCAACCATTCCCCAATTGATGGACATCCATTCATTTTCCAGTTTCTAGCCACTACGAAAAGAGCTGCCACAAACATTTTGGCACATACAGGTCCCTTTCCCCTCTTTAGTATTTCCTTGGGATATAAGCCCAGTAGTAGCACTGCTGGATCAAAGGGTATGCACAGTTTGATAACTTTTTGGGCATAGTTCCAGATTGCTCTCCAGAATGGTTGGATTCTTTCACAACTCCACCAACAATGTATTAATCACCTCATTTTTGAAAAGAGCCAACTCCCTCACAGTTGATCATCACATAATTTTGTTGCCATGTACAATATTCTCTTGGTTCTACTCACTTCATTCAGCATCGGTTCAATAGGTCTCTCCAGGGTTTTCTGAAATCCTTTCTTACAGAACAAGAGTATTCCATGACGTTCATATACCAGAATTTGCTCAGCCATTCCCCAACTGATGAGCAGCCACTCAGTTATGGAAAGAATTTTTAAAGAAAAGTAGAAGAAATGATATCTGTCCTTAAGGAACTTGGAATTTAGGGACAAAACGAAAGAGAAATGTGCGATAACTAGAGCATAATTCAAAAGCACATATTAGCAAAATGAGACTTAATCAGGAAGAAAGTGATGTCTTCTGAGCTTGCTTGGGTGCTGTGTTAGATTCTCAGCTCACTGACTTTGCAGATCCTTAAAACCTTAAGTCTTCTACCATGTCTCCTTGATTCAGGAGCAATCTTATTCTTATTCCTAAGATATGGGTGACAGGGAGAGAGTGTCAAGCTTAGAATCAGAAAACCACTTCAATTTCCTGCCTCAGAAATGAGCACATGGGGCAGCTAGCTGGTGCAACAGCTGGAGCTCTGGTCTTGGAGTCAGGAGGACCTAAGTTCTTAATCCAGCCTCAGACATTTAAACTTATTAGCTTTGCGATCCTGGGCAAGTCACTTAAAGCCAATTACCTCTCAAAAAAAGAAAGAAATAAGCAAGCTCTGGAATCATGACCAAGTCGTTTCATCTCTTTTACTCTCAGTTTCCTCATCTGCAAAATGGCATAATAAATTTGAATTACCTATTTCAGAGGGTGATTGTGAAGCAGACTTTACTGATCTTAATATAAAAGTGAGTTCTTATTAAATTCTAAATTAAATTACATTAAATTAATGGATTCAGCTCATCCTTCCAACCAGGTGAGAACTTTTTAGAACTCAGTTCTGGCCTCTAACATAGTGTATTTCTCTCCCAGATTTGTGTCATCAGCAAATGTGGTAAGTATTCTATGTATGACTTTTATCAAAGTCCTCTATAAATATAGTTTTCTAAAAATGGAACCAGAGTTAGATCCCTGCTGCACACCATCAGAAGCCCTCTAGTTTAATACTGATTTAGTATGGGGCAGCAAGGTTGTCCATCCAGAGGTTTTTTGAGCACTTCTCCCAAGTAGCCCAAGCCATCAAGGCCTGGAGACATGAACTCCAGTTGAAATTGACAAAGTACTTTCTCCTTGCCTTAAATCCCCTCTTAACCAGGTTTCTTTTGGCTTTTCTAAGGAGGCTCATTCTCCTAGTTTTCTGTGGTCTGTTAATATGGTATCATCTCTAGCAAACAGAGGGCAGCAGATGGCGCTGCAGCGAAAAGAGAGCTAGGACTGAAGTCAGGAGGAATCCTCTTTCTGAGTTCAAATCTGCCCTCAGACACTTATTAGCTGTGTGACCCTGGGCAAGTCACTTAACCCAGTTTGCCTCAGTTTCCTCATCTGTAAAATGAGCTGGAGAAAGAGATGGCAAACCACTCCAGTGTCTCTGCCAAGAAAAACCCAAATTAGGTCACAAAGAATCAGACATGACTGAAAAATAACAATGGCAAATAATTTTGCCCTTTTTTATGTACCTTCTAGCTTTGAACATAACTCAGCCTCCTCTTTTTGTTGCCTTTAGCACTTTTACAAGTCTCAGGTCATTCTGAGTTTAACCTTGCTTTTTTTTTTTTTTTACAAATTTATACTCCTATTCTTCATTTCTTCTTCTTCGGTTTTTTTACCTTCTTTCTATCTTTTTCTTTTCTTTTTTGCTGAGGCAATTGGGGTTAAGTGATTTGCCCAGAGTCACACAGCTAGGAAGTGTCTGAGGTCACATTTGAACTCAGGTCCTCCTGACTTCAGGACTGGTGCTCTCTACACTGCACCAACTGGTTGCCCCACCCTTCCTTCTGTCTTTTACTTGTGTACTTCAAAAATTCAAATTCATCAGAGAACTCATATTGATTTCTTTAGAAATCATTGGAGACAGACATTAAATTTCTTTAGAAACTGACACCAGTCAGCATCAGTGAGCATTTGTGTGCCAGGCACTGTGCTAAGCTCTGGGGATACAAAGAAAGGCAAAAGAAAAGCCTGTCCTCTGTATTCTGATGGAAGTGGAAATCTTCAACATAAAGAAGATCCAACTCACTTCCAGTTGGTCAATGATGGACAGAGGTAGCTACACCCAGAGAAGAAACACTGGGAAGTGAATGTAAATTGTTAGCACTAATATCTGTCTGCCCAGGTTACTTACACCTTCGGAAGCTAATACTTAACGTGCAACAAGAAAATGGTATTTACACACATATATTGTATCTAGGTTATACTGTAACACATGTAAAATGTATGGGATTGCCTGTCATCGGGGGGAGGGAGTAGAGGGAGGAAGGGGATAATTTGGAAAAATGAATAAAAAAAATTTTTAAATTAAAAAAAAAAAAAAGAAAAGCCTGTCCTCAAGGACATTGCCATTGGCTATCATGAAGTGATTCTGGGAGTAATCTGAGGTCTGTAGGCCCTTTCTCTCTTTGACACCTTTGCCATACATGCCCAGTGGTATGATTGCCAGGTAAGATATGATTGCCAGGTGAGACTCTGGGGGGATGGAAGTGGAGCCTCCTATCCCTCTTTTCCCTTGTAAAAGGAAAGGAAAGGAAAAGAAAATCTTTCTTTAAACTCTTTAAATCAGTTCTAAAGCTTAGTACACAAATCAGATTATGCTAGTTCTTTACCTATTGTTGAAAGTTTTAAGATGACATGGTCACTTTCTCTCACAGTTCCAATCCTCCCTCTTTACCACGCAGTTTTTATTTTGTTGGTTAGAATATAGTCTAGAATAGCAGTTCCCTTCTTAAAAAAAAGTAATCATTAGCAAGCAAGGATTAATCAGATGTTCCACTCTTAGCAAAATGAACTCCTGAAGATGCCTAAAGTCACCTCCCTCTTCTTTCTTTTTCTTCCTCCCTTATTCTCTCCAGAGTGTCTGTCTCTGTCTCTGTCTCTGTCTCTGTTTCTGTCTCTGTCTCTCTCTCTCTCTCTCTCTCTCTCTCTCTCTCTCTCTCTCTCTCTCTCTGTCTCTCTCTCTTTCTCTCTCTGTCTCTGTCTCTCTCTCTTTCCTCTCTCTCTCTTTCCCCTCTCTCTCTCCTTCCTCTCTCTCTCTCTCTCTCTCTCTCTCTCTCTCTCTCTCTCTCTCTCTCTCTCTCTCTCTCTCTCTCTCTCTCTCTCTCTCTCTCTCTCTCTCCTCTCTCTCTCTCTCTCTCTCTCTCTCTCTCTCTCTCTCTCCTCTCTCTGTCTCCTCTCTCCTCCTCTCTCTGTCTCTCTCTCTTTCTCTCTCTGTCTGTCTCTCTCTTTCCTCTCTCTCTCTTTCCCCTCTCTCTCCTTCCTCTCTCTCATCTCTCTCTCTCTCTCTCTCTCTCTCTCTCTCTCTCTCTCTCTCCCTCTCTCCCTCTCTCTCTCTCTCTCTCTCTCTCCTCTCCTCCTCCTCCTCCTCCTCCTCCTCCTCCTCCTCCTCCTCCTCCTCCTCCTCCTCCTCTGTTTCTATCTCTCTCACACAGACACACACAGACATTTAAACTATATCTACTTCTATGTCAATTCTGTTATATGTATTAGGAAAACATTGACCATATTTTTTGGCATCCTGGTCCATAGCATAATATCCACAGCAATAATATTTAGTTTCTCTCTCCTTTTGGCTCCACCCAAAGGCCTCCCTCCCTCCACCTCCTTGCTGCATCTTTTCCTGTGGCATATTGTACTTCTAGGACCATATTCTAATGATGAGTAATACCTTCCTTCAGTATGGGTGAGATATTAATGAGCTCATATTCAGGTCTTAAGTTTAAATTTTCAGCTCTATTTGTTTATTACCCATCCTGGGCATTAGCTCATCAGCTGAAATTTAATTAAGGCTATAAGTTTTACAAAGTACTTTATCTAGCTTGTCTCATTAGATCCTTGGGGAAACCCTATACCATAGGCGACATCAGTGTTCTTATGCCCATTTTATAGATTAGAGAGGCAAAAATGACAGTGGATAGAGAACTGTCTTTGAAGTCAGGAAAACCTGGGTTCAAGTCCTACCTCTGATAGATACCAACTGGGTAAAGCATTTAACTTAACTGTCTCTGCCCCCCACAAATTTCTCTAAGATTATAAATTGCAGACATGCATTAATAGAGATTGTTTCCTCACTGGGTGTTCTTTTCAGTAATGAAATCGAAGGTCTAATTCCTATTCCTATTTTACAGATTAGAAAATTGAGGACCAGAAGTAGTTTGATTTGCCCACAGATGACAATGTCATCAATAGATGTGAACTGCTAGGCTTCTTAAGTTGTGGCTCCAGTTAGGGTTTTCTCAACAAAGATACTGGAGTGGTTTGCCATTTTTTTCTCCAGCTCATTTTATAGATGAGGAAACTGAGACAAGCAGGATGAAGTGATTTGTCCAGTGTCACAATAGCTAGCAGATATCTGAAGCTAGATTTGAACTTGGGTTTTTCTGACTGCAGACCCAGCTCTATCCAGTGAGCCCACAGTAGGTGTTGGATAAATGTTTATTTGAAGTCCGTTATTGCATAAAGGCCATGAGCCTTATATGCATTCCCCCCCTTAGTTCTAGAAATGATTGATTCGATGCTTTACTACTGTGTAATTCCATTGAATAATCATATCTGTATATTCATAAGGCTTCTTACTGATGTGGCTGGGAGAGCACGACCTAGCTCAAAATAAACGTAACAAATTCACAATGACCATTCTCTTTGATAAAAGGTGGATTTATTTAGGGGAAGGGGTTACAGACAAAATGAAGGGATACAATAAACACGAAGAATGGCAGATATGAAATAGAGTTGGGAGAACAGAAAAGAAAAAAGACAAGTTCCCCAGGGGAACACAATTAACCAGGAGAAAGGAAATACTCCAGGAGGTGGGAGAAACTTGTCTGGCAGATTAGACTATCCAGAGTTAGCTCCAGTAAGGAAAATGGTGCTATTAGAAGAAAGGCAGAGAGAGAGAGAGAGAGAGAGAGAGAGAGAGAGAGAGAGAGAGAGAGAGAGAGAGAGAGAGAGAGAGAGAGAGAGAGAGAGAGAGAGAACTTCATACTGAGTGAGCTTAGTCCTGAAGAGAATTTAGCAAAGATTTTCATCCTAAGCAGATCTTTTTTAAGGAAACTATAGCTTGGGGGTTTCTCAGGTGTAAAGGCTGGAATTCATAAAGGAGGGGGAGATCATGGAGGAGAGAGAGAAAGTGCCAGGGAGCTCTAAGGTGGGGGAATGGAGGCTGATTGAATGCCGCTGGCAGATCAGCTCCCAGACATCTAAAGATATGCTAATCGATACCTCAAAAGGTTGTTTGAAGATACCCATATTGGGGGATGGACTATGGGAGTTGCTAAAGAGTTCCTTCCTGGATAGTCTGGGAATTGTCTGATAATAGCTTCTTCCTGACAGGGGAAGACAGTAAGACACATCATTACTATATGCAAGACTCTCTTTTATATTTCTTCATTTCCATAGTTCCTGGAAACAGTATTAGACGTTTTTTAGGTGATCATTCAAAGGAGTTTGGTGTGTTTGGCAATACCCTAAAGATATTTAATTGGAGACCAGCCACAATTTGCCAAGGGTTTTTCACACTGAAGATGTGGCCCTGACTAGGGCAGGGAAAGGAAGTCAAGTGAAGCCAGTGACTGGCTGCCACCATCAGGGTTCAGGTGCCACCCTTCTGCAATGATGCACCTCAGGAACTCATCCCTATATTTCACTACCACCATCTCTGGCTCTTGGAAAGACACTGCTGAGTCCTTCCAGAAAGATTTCCTGACTGGCGATTATCACCTAGAGAGCTGCCTACTTTGGCATCTGTGACACTACAAAAGGTAAGTTTTCACTGATGTTGCATCTTCTCACAATATAGTGTCAAGCACCGTACCACTTTTGACCCTACCACCATTCCCTCTCCAGGAGCAGAGAGCTAGTGTGATGTGGCAGGGTAGATAAAGAGCCAAGAAGAGAAAGACCAAGAAGAGAAAACATGGGCACAAGTCCCACCAGGTGGTGCTCTAGGTGACCAATTTGAAGAAAAGTTGCCGACTTGCTACCTCTCCCTCTGTCTTCTCCTTCCTACTCTCCTCTGTGCCAAGATCATTAATCCTTTGACCCCTCAGTTCTCTCCCAAGCCAGGACTCCCACATTAACTAGCTATACTCTCCTTCTTTCTGCATCTTGACCCCTTGGTGAACCAATTCAGCTCTACAGTATCCTTTTCTCTTGAGTCTGCCCTCCCAACATATCACCAGTTGAGCCTTGCCAAACCTCAGCCTTGGATCAACTAACACCACTTATCACCTTTGCTCCTACACATAGGCTGCTGAATGAAAATAAAGGAATAACCATATTGGCTGGGACCACCACAAATTTATGACGCACAGCCTCCGCTGGGCCCTCACTGCTGCCAGGCAATCCATCTATACCTCCCTTATCAACCCACTAAACCACTTTGCACAGCAGCTCTTCCAAACTTTTTCATGTCTTCTCAAACTTCCCGTGGCCTCCTCTATCCTCCTAGCTGAGATCCTTGCCTCATATTTTGCCCCCCCAAAATGAGACCATTCGCTATGAGTGCCCTCCTTTCCCCTCTTCCTCATTTCACATTACCCAGATGCCTTCTGTCACCATCTTCAACATGAAGAGGGGCTTTATTCCTCAGCGTGGTAAATCCCACCACATTGAACAAGCTATCCCTCTTATACATCTTCTCCAACAACAGTGTCCTCCTTTCTGTCAACCTTACTCTGTTGCTCTCTCTTCCGTCTCTTCTTGTGGACCAGCACCTTCCCTACTATCTACAAACCTACCTAAGTTTTCCTCATCCTTAAAAAACTCTCACTGGATTCATCTAACCTCATTATCATCCTATATCCCTTCTGCCCTTTAGGACTAAATTGGAAAACGCCCTGCAATCAGTGTCTCTACTTTCTCTTGTTTGCTTTCCTCTTAATTCCTTACAATTTGGCTTCTGACCTCATTGTTTCACTGAAACTGCTCTCTCCAAAGTGATCTCTTAGCTGCCCAATCCAATGATCCTCATTTTCCTTGACCTGTCAACAGTTTTTTTGATATTGTTGAAGATGCTCTTACCCATGATCCTCTCTTCTTTCTAGGTTTTCTTGACAACTGTCTCCTGGTTTTCCTTGAACTCATCTCATCACTCCTCAGTCTCCTTTGCTGTGTCTTTGTCCAGCTCAATCCCACTAATGGTGGATGTCACACAGGACCCTTTTCTCTTCTCCCTCTATACGGTTTCACTAAGCGTTCTCACCAAATCCCATACACTCAATTCTTATTTCTATGCTGATGATTCTCAAATTTGCTTCTCCAGACCTAAACCACTCTGCTGACTTCCAGTCTTTTTAATGCTTCTATCTGTATTCAAACACAATCAGTTCTTTCTCTTGGGATGGAGAGCGTTTTTCATCCTAAGTCCTTCAAAGTTGTCTTGGATCATTGCATTGCTAAAAATAGCAAAGTCGTTCACAGCTGATCATCCCACAACATTGCTTTTATTTTATACACAGAACATTTCACTTTGCATTAGCTCATGGAAGTCTTTCTGGGTTTTTCGGAGAGCATCCTGCTCATCAATTCTTAGAGCACAATAATATTCCATCATGATCACGTACCACAGTTTATTCAGCCATTCTCCATTTGATGGGCATTTCTTCAATTTCCAATTCTTTGCCCTCAGAAAAGAACAGCTACAAATATTTTTGTACATATAGATCCTTTTCCCTTTAAAAAAAAGATCTTTTGGATATCTGATAAATAAAAACTATTAAAATAAAATATATATCTTTTGGGATACATGCCTAATAGTGCTATTGTTAGGTCAAAGAGTTTTATAGCCCTTTGGGCACAGTTCCGAATTGCTCTACAAAATGGTTGAATCAGTCCACAATTCCACCAACAATGTATTTATGTCTCATTTTTTTTCTTACTTTCCGGCCAACATTTTCCATTTTCCTTTTCTGACCTGTTAGCCAATCTAATAGGTATGAAGTAGTACTTCTGGGTTGTTTTCATTTGCATTTCTCTAATCAATAGTGACAGTATTGTTATATGGATATGATTTTATATGACTTTGATTACTTCATCTGAAAATTGTCCATATCTTTTGATCATTTATCAATTGATAAATGGCTTTTAGTTTTCATAAATTTGACTCAGTTCCCTATGTGTTTGAGAAATGAGGCCTTTAACAGAGAAACTTGCTTCAAAATTCTTTTCACAATTACTGTTGCTAACTGTATTCCCTCCCCTATTTAATCTATTCCATCTCTCCTTTTACCCTGTCCCTTCTCAAAAGTATTTTGCTTCTGACTATAACCTCCCCCAATCTCCTCACCCTTTGATCACCTTCTCCCCTTCCCATATCCTCTTCCCCTCTTATTTTTCTGCAGGGTAAGATAGATTTCTATACCCATATTGAGTGTTATGTTATTCCCTTTTTGATCCAATTCTGATAAGAGTAAGGTTCATTCTTTCCCACTCTCTTCCCCCACTGTAACAGCTTTTTCTTGCCTCTTTTATGGCAGAAAATTTATGCCATTCTACCTCTCTCCCTTTCAGTATATTAACTTTTCCCCCCTTAATTTTATTTTACTTTTTAGATATTAGCTCTTCATATGCAACTCACACCTGTGCCCTAGTAATGATAAAGTTCTTAGGAATTATTGTAACTAGGAGTTACAAGTATCTTCCCATGTAGGAATGTAAACAGATTAAACTTAAGTCCCTTAATCCTTTCCTGATTACCTTTTTATGCTTCTCTTGGATATTGTATTTGAAAGTCAAATGTTCTAGTTAGCACTAGTCATTTTTATCAGGAATGCTTGAAAGTCCTCTATTTCTTGGAATATCCACCTTTCCCCCTGAAGAATCCTATTGTTTTGCTGGGTAGGGGATTCTTGGTTGTACTCCTAGCTCTTTTGCTCCCCAGAATATCATATTCTAGATCCTTTAATGTAAAACCTGCTAAATCTTATATTATCCTGATTGTGTGACTTTGGGGCTAGAATTTCTAACCATCTTTCAGACATTTAGAACTGGATTTCCAATAGACATCTTAAATTCAATTTGTCCAAACCTTTAAAATTAATTATCTTTTCCCACTATTTTCCCACTAACTTATTAAGAGAAATTATCTTAATTCTCTTATTAAAGATTAATTTTCCATTCAGCACAATTATTTTCCTAAAACCTAAAGAACACTCCTCTCACTCAATAAACTACAGTAGCTCCCTATCACCTCCACGATCAAATAAAAATCTTCTGGCGTTCAAAGTCCTTCATAACAACCTCCTCACCTTTCTGTGTCTTCTTATACTTAATTTCCTGACACATCCCATATTTTTTGATTCAATGACACTGGCCTTCATGCCTGGAATACTCTCCTTCCTCTGCTCTGCCTCCTAGCTTCTCTGGCTTTCTTCAAGTCCAAATGAAAACCTTACTTTCTAAAAGAAAGCCTTTCCTATTGCCTTTTAATTCTAATGTCTTCCATCTTTTAATTATTTCCTATTTATCCTACATCTATGGCTTCTTTGTATATATTTGCTTGCTGTCCCCTCCTACCATTAGACTGACAGTTCCTTGAAGACAGGAATACTCCCTGGCCTCTTTTGGTATCCTGAGCGCTTGGCCCAGTGTGTATTTCCATTGTGTTGTTGTTTATCCTTCCTTCTGGAAGAGGACCAGGAACATCAGGAGGAGGATGGTTTGACTTGATTTTACTAAAGCAGAACTGTGCAAGGTCATGTAGGTGCTTAATAAATGCTTATTTACTAATACAATAAAGTCACAGGTCCAGCCTCCAGATACCTTTCAAGAAACATAGCCTCCAAACTACAAATACTTCTCTGTTTCCCCTCTCAAGTACATTTATTAGATTATTATATCCTTTTTCAGTTGTCAAGTATTTTTTTTTACTTTGCTTCACTGAGAAAAACATACAAAACCATATAAAGACTTTAAAAGCATCATCTAGCTCAACTCTAATGTTTACAGATAATAGTTAACAAAAAATAGCTAATACTTATATAGCACTTACTGTGTGCCAGGCATTGTGCCAAACACTTATGAATATTATCTAATATGATCCTCACAACAACCCTGCAAGGCAGGTGCTATTATTATGCCCGCTTTACATATGGGAAAACTGAGGTTAAGAGACCTGGCCAGGGTCACCCAGTTAGTGTCTGAGGACACATTTAGTTTTGGTTTGTCTGTTTTAAAAGCTTTTTGTTTTCAAAACATATTCATAGGTAATTTTCAACATTCACTTTTGTCAAACCTTGTATTCCAAATTTTTTTTCTCCCTTCCTTTCCCCCCTTCTTCCCTAGACATCAAGTAATGCAATGTGTTAAACGTGTATAATTCTTCTCTACATATTTCCACAATTCTCCAGAAAAATCAGAACAAAAAGGAAAAACAAATGAGAAAGAAAACAAAAAGCAAACAACCAACAATAAAAAAGTGATATGTTCTGATCCACACTCTGTCCCCATAGTCTCTCTGGATGCAGATGGCTCTCTCCATTACAAGACCACTGGAATTGCCACATGTTCTATAGAAAATAGAAAATATATGATCTATATGTTTGAGAAATGAAGCCTTTACATCCTATGATCATTTCAACTGATACGAATGAACAGTTCTGACGGATGCCTAATACAAATATAAATTATCAAACTGCATATCTTTGGGAAGAGGGGAGGGGAGGAAAGGAGGGAGAAAGAACAATTTAGAACTCAAAATCTTGTAAAAATGAATGCTCCAAATTTTCTTGACATATATCTGGGGGAAAAAGTAATATACTATTAACATATTTTAGAAAACCAAACCAAACAAAATCCCATTTAATTATAACAACCAAGCTTGGCCGTGGAGAAGAAGAGAGAAGATAAAATATTTCCCCCTGCTCTTTGCAGAAGTGGAGTGAGGTTTGAGGAAATGTGGCAAATACTTGCAGACATAATTGAAATGTCGGCTGCTTTTTGCTAAATTGCTCTTTTTTTTCTCCTTGAAAAAATCATTTAAAAAAAAGTTACAAGGGTAATTAGGATCAGGGTAGAGAGTGGAGAGGGCAAGGTTTATGGAATACAATGGCAAGAGTCTTAGTGCAGTGTTAAGCTTTAAAAGTTTAAGATTGCACAGACTTCTGAAACATGCAGTTATTTGCAAATGAAGACATGTAAAAACAAAAGATAGCAACCAAAATAGGTTTTTAAAAGTAAATCAAAGCCTCTTTTTCATCCTAAAAGATTGCATCTTCCATATCATCTAGGATCATAGGCTCCTAGCTCTAGAGCTAGAAAAGACCCCAGAGCCCATCTAACCCAACGCCCTCATTTGAACAGAGAAGGGAACTTGAAACTCAGACAAAGGAAGCAACTTGTCCAATGTCAACACATTGTTGTCATTGAAAGATGTCATTCACAAAGATGGAACTGAAATCGGAACTTGGGTCCCCTCTCTCCAGATCTAGCTTCCTCTTTGCACAAGCAGATGTACTGTGATGGCTGACCTCTGGTTTTTTCTTGGCAGCGTTCATGGTCTATGACTCATTTTTCATCCTTCCCAACTCCCCTCAGGAGAGAAATGGAATCATTCATTGGATTAAGCACAAGCATCACCATTTCCAAATGCTACTTTTTCTTCCTTTGAATATGGACTCTGGAGTTGCTGATTTATCATTTGAAGGGAGGTTGGGTAAAGGTGGGGGATGGTATTTTATTCTGGGTCTTTTTGCTTTGCTTTAGGACGCTCTAGTCTGGCAGTCGACAGGAACACAAAATGCAAGATGCTTTTCTTGAGTTTCAGCAAATACCCCCCAAATATATAGCAACTCTAGATAAAGTCCTTTATAATAACGGTTTGATTTTTAATTTAATTTTTAATTTTTTAAATTTAGAAGTAACTGATGGTGCAATGGATAGAGGACTGGGCCTGGAGTCAGGAAGACCTGAGTTCAAATCCAGCCTCAGACTCTTACTAGCTATGTGATCTTGGACAAGTCGCTTAATCTGTTTACCTCAGTTTACGCAGATGTAAAGTGGGAATAATATTAGCAGCTACCTCACATGAGTTGTTGTGAAAATCAAAGGAGATTTGTAAAAGTACTTAGCATAGTGTCTGGCACATAGTAGGCACTTGATAAATGTTTATTCCTTTCCCTTCTCTATGTGGGGAATCATTTTTCTCTATGTGTGTCTCCCCTCCCCATTTGGCCCAGCAACCATATTAGCATATCACTTGCTGTAGATGACTTATTTTGCATTCATGGAAATTATGCTGCAAGTCCATTTCATCAAGTAAATGGAAAATTATTGCTTTTAAGAAAGGGAGGGAAAGGAATAAGTAAGTCTTGGTCCTAAAATGAGAAAAGAGGCATCCTATCTAGAATCAAGATGCAAGAATGTTTGGGTACATTTGTGGTCACTACAATAGAAATTAGATCCACTCAGTTGCACATTAAAATGACCTAGGAGGGGTGGCTAGATGGCGCTGTAGTGAATAGAGCTCCTGCTCTGGAATCAGGAGAATCTGAGTTCAAATTTGACTTCAGACATTTAACACATCCTAGCTGTGTGACCCTGGGCAAGTCACTTAACCCAATTGCCTCGTGCATGCAAAACAACTTAGGACTAGCTATGAAGATCACAGCATAGGAAATAATGCCCCTCTTCTGAAAATGAAGGTCCGAGGACGAGAAGCCTTTATTAAGGATTTTCTATTGTGCTAGACAGTGTGTGTAAAGCTGATGTAAGAACAAATATAACAATTAAAATTAGATTTTTAAAAGCAAATATTAGCTTTTTTTTTCTTCCTGAAAAGCTTTATATTCTATTTTCTATAGAATCATATGGAGGCGGCTGAAATAGACTGGCACGTGAGACAGTTATGGCATATTTAGCGGATCTACCCTGATCCAAGGTAAGGAGTGTGAATCCCTTATTCTGTAACATAGAAAGGCAGTGGTGTATGGGGGTTAGGGCACTAGATTCCAATCCTGCCTCTGCCACCTACCATTAGTAGTCACCTACTGTGACTATGAGCCAAGTGTTTCACATCCTGAGTTTCAATCTCCTCTTCTGTAAAATCAATCTCTGCAGTCCCTAACTCCTGGGGTTATCCTGACGCCCAAATAAGATAATATAGAAAAGGTACTTGGCAACCTTTTAGTTCTCTAAAATTGTCAATGAGCTGTCATTGAGATTTCTAAGTCCCACCCGATGATCGGTTGGGTGGGCCCAGTTTTGGCACCCTTTGGAATTTGGCTTAAAGGCATTGATGGGTATTATCTGAATTCTCTGCTGATTACTTGGCATCCGGATAAAGCTGCAGCACACTCTGGTTTTGTGAAGCCCGATGCTCTGATGCACCAAGGTTCTGATCCTGTCTCTGACCTTGAGGTACCTCTCTTAGAAGCCTCCATGTCCTCTACGAAATGAGAGCGTTGGGAATCTTGTATGCAAATGGATCTGAAATGACATCAGTGTTGGCACTTCCTCCAGTGACGTCAACTTTGGCCCATCCATGCCTGTGTATCTTGGGCCTCTCTTGTCTCCTAAGAGTTTTCCAAGGGGAATCAATCAAATGGGTCTAGGGCTTTATTCGATTTCTCTTGACACATAAGGACCCCAGTAGAGCACCTAAGTCCCGCTCTCGTGGAACTTATATTCTAACAGATTCTCATCCGATAGAATATTTGTAAAGTACTTACTTAGCACAGTGCCTAGCACATGGTAGGAGTTACATAAATGCTTATTCCCTTCCCTTTCTCCCTTTCCTTGTTTCCCTGATGAGAGGGAGAAAATAGGGACTGTTTCCCACCTGCCTTTGCATCTCCAACACTTTGCATCCAGCAGTGCCTTAATAAATGCTTACTGTTTCATTGACAGCCTTTCCATCAGTTTTTTTTTAGGTACCACATTACAAAGTGACCACATCTGGAAAAACAGAAGTCAGTTGGATTCTTTAAAAGTTGCAACAACAGAACTATGACTAGATGGCTTCATTCTTCCTATGTATAATTTTCATTTGCAAGGTTGAATTCTCTGTAGACAAATATAATCACCTAAAAATTGTTTGGTTTAATTCTGAAAAATCACATAATTCAATTTTTTTATTATAGCTTTTTATTGACAAAACATATGCATGGATGATTTTTCAACACTGACCCTTGCAAAGCCTTCTGTTCCAACTTTTCCCCTCCTTCCCGCCACCCCCTCCCCTAGGTGGCAGGTAGTCCCATACATGTTAAGATGTTAAAGTATATGTTAAATACAATATACATATACATATTTATACAGTTGTCTTACTAAAGAAAAATCAGATCTAGAAAGAAGATAAAAATAACCCGGGAAGAAAAACAAAAACACAAGCAAACAATCATAAGTCAGTTTTGAATGAATGACTAAACAATTAGGGAAGGGGAGGGAAGGAATAAACATTTATATAACACCTACTATGGGCCAAATTCTGTCCTAAGAGCTTTTACAAATAATATCTCAGTTGATACATACAACAACCCCATGAGGTTTTATTTTTAAGCTATTATTATCTATTATTTTATAGTTTGCCTAAGAGAGGCAAATGGAAATTGACTTAACCCCAGGGAATTGATGCAGACTGAAGTCATCAGAACCAGAAAAACAACATACACAATGAATACAACAATATTCATGGAAAGAAAAGCAGCAAAACGAATGAAACTTACCACAAGACTAAAATGCCCAATCTTAGCCCCAAAGAAGAGATAGGAAAAAGTACTTCCTTCCTTCTCAGCAAAGATGGGAAACTATGGAAACATCATTTTGTCACTGTGTTGGTTTACTCTGACCAACATTCCTTCCTACACTTCTCTTTCTTATTCTTTGGGAGAAGGGATGATTATATAGGAGGGAGAGGTGAGAGGGACTAGGAACTGAAACGGATGTCAATACAAATTTTTAGTTGGATTTCTACCTCATATTTTGTTTGAAAACAAAGTACCATACAAAGAATACTTGTAGATAATTTGCTCCTCTTCCCTTTTGGGGATGATAGGCAAACAGGGCCCAGGGCTTTTCTTACCCAAAAGGGTAAATGAATACTCTGGTCAGAATTCCAGCAACAAATGTCAATAATATTCAAGAAACAGGTTGCAAAGTTCTTTTCATTGCATCTCCCTCTGAGATCAAACAGTGCATTAAATCAAAGCTATCAAATCATTCTTTGGCTTTGTTCCTAGACTGTCAATAAGGGAGTCAGTAGATGAGCTATTTCCTTTTTAGGGTACACACTAGTCTTGGGAGTCTCATTCCTTCAGATAACTTTCCCGATGTAGACAGAAATTTAATCCCGGCAGGATTTGAGAGAAAACTCCAAGTATGCTCACCTGCCACTGTTCCAAATGTTATAATAGGGGAGGGAAGGGGATTAGGGGGTGGGACAGCAATGGCTGGCTAAAGTGTAGTCATGGCAAATCCCAAAACTAGGGGTGGCTAAAACTGGAAGTGAGCCAGCCTTATTGGGCTGCCATGAGGAGCCTGGTAACTACATTCTCTATGTGTAAGAAAGCCACATACTGAAAAGGCAACAAACCCTTCCCAATCCAACTTTTCTAGCCATACGGGGCAATGACACAAGGATGGAGGTTGGCTCTTGCTCTCCCAATAATGCCTTTCTTGCTTAAAACTGAGCAGAGGAAATTGGTTATCAGACTCCTTGGTAAAATAAATTAATAAAATGTTTTTCAGACATTTAAAAGTTATAAAAATATTTCATAACTCTTCTGATATTCTTCTAAGCTCTCCTTTCTCTTTACAAAAACAGAATCTGTCATAAGCTCCTCGATATAGAACTGGAAGGGATCTCAGAAACCATGAAGTTCAATCTCCTCATTTTACAGAGAAACTAAGGCCCAGGGAAGAAAAAGGACCTGTCCAAGGTTATCTGGAAGATCACTGAACTGGAAGGGACCCCAAAGGCCATCTATGCTAACCTCTCACTTTACAGATGAAAAACCTACCCAAAAAATCCCCAAGATCCAGGGAGGAAAAGGGACATGCCCAATGTCAGACAGGAAGGAAGTAGAACCAGAGTTCAAATTTGGGGCTTCTCTTTCTAGATCCTGAACCCTTCCTGCTACTCCACGATGCTTGTATATTCTTTTAAGATTATTATACAGGAAGGATTTGTTACTCTGTTATAACATGAAGGGCTAAAGATAAGCTTGAACTCTAATTCAGATTATGTAGCCAAAGCACTGGTCAGAAATGGGTACAAAAGGTAGGGAAAGTGATGACATACTAACTTAAGATGACCCCCTGATACATATAGGGGTCAGAATCAGCTCCAGCTCTTATTTCTCTAGTATTGTGCCCAAGCGACCCTCTTTAAAGAAAGGTTCAGAAAACATTTCTTGACCTTTTTCCTTCTACTCATTTAGCAGAGAAGCAGTACTACCAAGGAAGTTGCAAGACTCTACTAAGTGGTACATTGGATTAGAGTCCTAGACTTAAGAAGACCTGAATTCAAATCCTACCTCAGAACATTTACTAGCTGTATAATCTTGGGGCAAATAATAATAATAATAAAACTTAACCTCCCAGGATTGTTGTGAGGATCATCGGATTTTATTTTATTTATTTTTTTGAGGCTGGGGTTAAGTGACTTGCCCAGGGTCACACAGCTAGGAAGTGTTAAGTGTCTGAGACCAGATTTGAACTCAGGTCCTCCTGAATTCAAGGCTGGTGCTCTATCCACTGCGCCACCCAGCTCGCCCCTGTTGTGAGGATCAAATAAGAAAAATATTTGTAAGGGCTTTAAATCCATATAAATGCTAAGTACTTTATTAGCTAACTTGGATCATCAGTTCTTTGATCCTACTGCCAGAAGACAAAAAATTCCTAAGAAGAGACCAGTAAGAAATCAAGTTTGCACTTATATTATTTTCTCCGAGAATTCAAGACAACAAAGTATATATTGGGTGGCAGCCTTTATTCTACCCCCTAGAAAATGCAGAAACACATAAAAGAACTCAATATCCTCAAAAGAATCCAGCCCAATGCAGAAAGGACTCATGGTAGTCCATAAATAATCCACACAGTGCTTCTGCCTCTTCAATGAGTGCTACTTTCCACAAGCAGACCCCTAAACTAATTGGGATCCCCTTGGAAGGGAAAGAAACTTTTGATTGCCTGATGGGCAATATCCCAACATTCCAATGAGTATGACTTTCAGACGAGAAATTCTGTAAGGGCTTATTATACTCCCCCAGAAAGACAATAAATTTGGGGCTGCTAGAGAGGTAAAGCTCCTTCCCATCAGATATTCCAATAACTCATGGTTATAATGACAAAATCCAAGGTCCCTCAATTTCCATGGTTTGAGTCCCTTGACACTCTTCTTCCTCAGTGTGGGGCCACAGTAAACTTCTTTCTCTAATTAAAAAGAAATTCCTTTTCTTGCAATAGAAGAATGGATACCCAAACTCTGAGAATCGGAGTTATCCACAAGGCAAACCCAGTGCTGCCAATAGGAAGGTTATTGGATTGTCTCCCGTGCTTGGGAGAGAAGGCTGAGGGTTCAGGAACTCTCCCCACATATGGTTTCCATCTCCACAGTTGCCAAGTGTTTGAGAGCACTGTCTCCCTAGGGTTACGTCCAGGCATTCTGAATCTACCGCTATGGTCCAGCTGTGGCCATCCCTGCTTAAGGGGCCCCCATCTCTGGAGTACTTGCTCACTTTTTCCTCTATAAATTTCCACATGGTGGAAAGCATTCTGTTACCACGTACTCTGTCCCAAGACAGCCATTGGGCTGGTTGGGGCTGAGGAGGCAGGAGGCCTCTCCCCCTCTCAATCTTACTCTAATCTTTGCTCCAAGCAAAAAGACAAAACCCAAAAAGGGACTAAAAAAGAGCGCTTAGCTCCTTTTTCAACTGTCCAATCTTTTATAAGTGCAATTATCCATTCATCTTGGGAGAAGCCCCCATGAGTCCCCACCTATAAAAGGTAGCATGGTAGCTAGACCTGGAATAACTCCTGAAGCACACTACCAGTTTCCTGACAGAGAGTAGATGGCTTCAAGATGAAGAACGGAGATATATAGATAGATAAATAGATATCTATGTGTGTCTGTATGTGCATGCACCCATATTTTAGGGAGAGGCAATTAAGGTTAAATGACTTGCCCAAGGTCATACAGGTAGTAAGTGTCTGAGGCCAAATTTGAACTCAGGTCCTCCTGATTCCAGGGCTGGTGTTCTATCCACTGTGCTACCTAGCTGCCCCCAAGATATTTATTTTAAGATATGACCAACATAAGAGTTTGTTTTGCCTGAAATTTGTTACAAGAGTTTTACATACATACATACATATATATATATATTTCTTTTCCTCCTTTTTACATGGGGTGGGGTTGAAATAAAGATGGAAGGGAGAAAAAATGCTTGTTAGTTTAAAAAATAAAATAAAATATCCATTTTGATACTTATGGACTATGTGATTCTGTCACTTCACTCTCCTGGACCTTAGTTTCTTTTTTTTTAATAATAGCTTTTTACTTTTCCAGATATATGCAAAGATCATTTTCAACATTCGCCATTGTATTCTAAGCTTTTCTCCCTCCTGCCTCTCTCCCCTCCTTCCTCAGTTTCTTTCTTTGCAAAATGACTGGCTTTGATCCCAAAAGACCTTTGCATCTCTAAATCCAGAATGCTCTGATCCATCCATCCTCCAGGGGAAGATGCAATCACAGTGATGAAGGAAGGCTCATCAGATTCTCAAAGCAATTCATTTGATCAATTTCCTCCATTTTCATGCTAATTCCTGGAGTCAAGGTCATCCAAAAAGTAAACTTAATGCTTGGGTTTCTGAGGAAATTGTGGATCAGGGCAGAAAACCGAGCCTCTATCCTACAGAAGCATAATCCCAGCTCAACTTCCCCACCTCTCTGATCATTTGCATCCCAGTCTTTCCTACTGGTTTTCTTTGTTCTTCAGTTAAAAAAGGAAAGATGACCTTCTACTTGTTTAAATCACAACATTATTTTCTGAGTTTGAGGCGGTTGTGTTTATATTTTTCCCCAAACTGAAATGAATAAGCCAAAGAAATTGCTGCTACGAGGTCAAGAAGGGAGTCAGCCAGCATTTTAGTAGGTCCCATTGACAAGGGGGATTTTGGGAATGTCAGTTTCCCTTTTGTCATTGCCATCCAGGAATCATGGGCCCCCTGCTTGGTTGCAGAATTTCTTTCTCTAATTAAAAAGAACAGAGAGGATTTAGAAGAAATTATCAGAAAGGTCCCTTCCAACGAAGATTATATGATTATGGCTTTGAATGGCAGTAGTGGTGGTGTGGGTAAGAAGCAATGCACTGGAGTGAGGGCAAGACCCCCCTCTCACTGGGCTTGCTTCCCAGAAGTAGGCTTTTATGAACATCTAGGTTCAAAATAAATTATTGATCTTTTGGTTTTACATCACCTTCATGCCTAAATATATCTCTCCCCACTCCTTATTAGAAGGCTAGATTCCAGGCTTTCACTGCCCATGAACTCCTTTTCTTACTATAAAATGCTGGCATTCAGGAACTCTCCCTCTTAGGTCATCTGAGTATGGTATAACTAGAAAACCTGGGTTCTGCCCCTAAGACATTCTGGCTATGCGACCCTGGGCGGGTCATATAACTTCTGGGTACCTCAGGCAATAAGTTTAGGAGAATTTGCTCATCTGTAGTGGTCGAAGTTTTCCTCATCTGGGAGTTCCCTGTGGTAATAAAATCACAAGTCCAGGACCTGTTCTCTCTCCCAGCTTATAAGCCATCCTTTGTTAAAAATAAATTAACAAATGAATGAATGAATGAAAAGTAAAAGCAAAAGTAAACAACACACCAATTGTGTTTGACCATTTTTTCAAAGTCCCTCCTATCAGCAGAGAATTCTCATGAGGGTCTTTATGTATTTTGTCATCTTTTCTCTAAGGTCAATTGGTCATTATAATTATCCGGCATTCAGTTTTGGGTTTTTGCCATTCTTTTCACTTGCACTGATGGAGACATTGTCCACTTCCACTGTATCATTTCACATTCCTTCTGTATCATTTCACCAAAATCTCCATGGTTCACTGAATTTCTCATGCTCATTGTTTCTGTTTTAATATTTATTGCTATATTTTGACCTTATGTAATGTTTCTTTTCTTTTCAAATATCTCTCTCCCCCCTCGCCCTCTCTCCCATCCCAAAGATTCTCTTCTGAAAAAAAAAAAAAAAGAAAGAAAGAAAAAGGAAAAACCCCATAGTTCAGCAAAACTGACCCATATATCTAACAACTTTGACAATATCTGAAATGTTTCACATGCACAGTGTCTCACCACTGCAGGGAAGAAGGGGTAGAGGCTCGCATTATCATTTCTTCCTAAGAGTCTACTTAGGTCATCATGAATACAGAGTCCATTATTATTTTCTTATTGTTGCTGTGCCTTCTGTTTACACTGCTGTGTATACCATTCTGACTCTGTTCCCTTCAGTTTGCATTAGTTTATATAAATCTTCTCAAACCTCTCTATTCTTCCTATTTGTCATTTCTTCAGTTCAGTGTTCCTTACATCCACATACCACCACTTGCTTAGCCATTCCTAATTCCATGGGCAGCTACTTTGTTCCTATTTCTATTACTGACCGCAAAGAGTGCTCTTATGAATATTTTCATGTATATGAGACCTTTCTTTCTCTCTTTGACCCCTTTGGCATGTATGCCCCAGAATGGGATCTTTTGGATAAAGGGATGGATGTTTTCTTTACTTTTTTTCTTCATGTGGTAGGCAGCTAGTTCTGTGGTAGACAGAGCACCAGGCCTGGAATCCCGAAAACCTGAGTTCAAATCTCACCTCACAGACTTACTTACTAACTATATAATTGTGGTCAAATCACTTAATCTCTCTCAATCTTAATTTCCTCAACTGTAAAATGGGGACAACAATAGTACCTACCTCCTAAGGTTGTGATGATCAAATGATTCAAGAGTTTTGAAAAATACTTAGTATGGTGCCTGGCACATGGTAGTCATTACATAAATGATAGCTATTAATAACAATTGAAATTATTAATAATAACAATAATAGCTATTAATAACAGTATTTCTTGGTGGAGTTCCAAATTGCTTTCCTGAACAGTTGAACCAATTTACAGCCACATCAAAAGTGAATTAGTGGGGCAGCTAGGTGGCACAGTGAATAGAGCACCAGCCCTGAATTCAGGAGGACCCGAGTTCAAATCTGGTCTCGGACACTTAACACTTCTTAGCTGTGTGACCCTGGGCAAGTCACTTAACCCCAGCCTGGGGGGGGGGGGGGAGGCGGGAAAGTAAATTAGCACGCTTGTCTTTCCATAACCCTTCCAGCATTGGCCAATTCTATCTTTTATGACATTTTAATGTGTATATATATATATATATATATATATATATATATATATATATATATATATATATATATATATATATATGTATGTATTTAACATACATTTATGTGAATATACACATACACATATACTTGTGTGTGTATAAAATAAAGAGAGGCATTCTCTATAATTGGTCAGCACCTATTAGGACCACCATGGAGCAAAGTTATGTTAGATGGAAAGAGGGCAGAAAGCAAATCAGTCCCCCTTTTGTTATGAACACTCCACAGGACAATTAATGGATCCTTGCTGAAATGAGCAAGAGCCGAGTACTGACTACATCCATGTTCACTCAACAGAGCCCAGTCTGGAAGTGTGACAAGCCTGGAGGTAGTTGGTGAGCTCAAGGATCAAAAGACTGAGACAATCTTGCAGTTGTTGCTTTTGCAGAGCTCTACCTCCCACTATTTGCCATATCAATGTTTGGAGTCCTCTAGGCCAAGGGAGAGGAGATAGTTCTGATTTCTAGTTGGTCTGGCCCTAAGGTCAGGAGATATGCCAGTTCATACAGTATGAGCTCACTCACTAACAGAGATCAGAGATATCTTAGAATTATCCTAGGATAATTATCCTAGAATTCCCATTTAGTCTCACCTTCTGATTTTGCAGATTGGGAATTACTATTCCCAATTATAGAACTATAGCTTTAGAGATGGAAAGGATCTCAGAAGTCAACTGCTCTAGTTCCTTCATTTTACAGAAAAGGAAACTGAGGTCCAGGGAGGGGGAAGAGGAGGACTTGCCCATGGTCAAACATAGGATCGATCCTAGAGCTAGAGCTGGAATGTACTTCAGAGAACATCTAGTACAACTCCCCCATTTTACAGAAGGAGAAACTGAAGTTTAAGGAGGAAAAGGGATTTGGCCAAGCAGGGCCTAAACTAGAACCCAGATCCTCAAATTCAGTACTCTTTTTAGTGGACCACATTGCCTTTCTACTGTACCACAGCCAGAGAATTGCAATATCAGACATTTCCATATAACTACAACATTTAGTTGCTAAGACTAAGGACAAGAAGAAACAAAATTTGTGAACTTTCTCTTGATAATTGTAAATTCTAATGAGATGGGGGCAGCTAGGTGGCGCAGTGGATAAAGCACCAGCCTTGAATTCAGGAGGACCTGAATTCGAATGAGTTCGAATCTGGCCTCAGACACTTAATACTTCCTAGCTGTGTGACCCTGGGCAAGTCACTTAACCCCAGCCTAAAATTTAAAAAAAAAAAAAATTCTAATGAGACAAAAAAGAACAAATACACATGAAAAGACACAAGATCATTTTTTCCACAGTATATATGCATGAGTAATTTTTTTATAATATTATCCCTTGTATTCATTTTTCCAAATTATCCCCTCCCTCCCTCCCTCCACTCCCTCCCCCCGATGACAGGTAATCCCATACATTTTACATGTGTTACAATATAACCTAGATACAATATATGAGACACAAGATCATTTTAATAGACAAGCAATGTAGAGTGGTGGGAAATATGCCAAATTGGAAATCAGGGGAGCTAGATTCTAAGTCCTGGTTCTATTAATTTCTAGCTATGTGTCTCCAACAGGGCTTCTAAAACTTTTTCCACGTGTAGCTCTTTTTTGCCCAAGAAATATTTACGTGGCCCCATCTTGAATCTTAGCCGAGGTGTTTCTGGCAATGTCCGTACACGCGCGGTGCAAAGAACGTATGTGGTGTGTTCAGAATCGAGGCTACAGCAAAGTCCCATGATGCAACATGAGCAAGTGCTGCCAGAAACACCTTAATTTCATTGCATGTTTGATTTGGAATTAATTTTTGGTTGTTGAATTCATAAATTTTTACTGTTGCCAAATTTTTTTGCAACCTCCACATTCAGTTATACAAAATTCTATAGGGTCTAGCCCCATGGTTTAAGAAGTTTGGGTCTAATGTATACATATATTGTATTTAATTTATACTTTAACATATTTAACATGTATTGGTCAACCTGCCATCAGGGGAGGGAAAGGAGGGGAAAAATTAGAACAAAAGGTTTGGCAATTGTCAATACTGGAAAATTACCCATGCATATGCCTGGTAAATAAAAACTATTAAAATAAAAAATAAAAAAAAAAAAGAAGGCGTTTGGGTCTATAGGAAAGTCCCAGAACACCTTTCTGAGCTGTAGTTTCTTAATCTTGAAAATGGGTTTAACAATAATTGGACTATCTCCTTCACAGGGTCCTCGAGAAGAAAGTACTTTATACACGTGAAAATGCCATAGAAATGAGAGTAATTATAATAAAATCTGAATATAGAAAATGGTATCAAGATGCAACAAATGCTTGTTTTGGCACATACTACGATACAACAAAGAGAGATCAGAATTGGGGGGAAGTAATCGAATAAAACTTAAAGAAAGTAGATTTGTGCCCTATTTTAAATTTTATTTTCATTGTTGTCTTTTACTTTTACATCACCTGTATTTCCAAATACATCCTTGCTCACTCCCCGGAAAGCATGATATAATGGATTTGGAGAACCCCCTTCAAATTCAGGGAATGCACTTCTGCTTACTGTCTTAAGACCTTTCACTTCCCTCAGCCTCAGTTTTCTTCTCTGTAGTTGAGCCAAATGGTGTAGGAACCCCCTGATTCTTGAAATCTAGGATCCTTCCTATGCGAGATCTGGACAAGTCATTTAAAGTTTCTACGAGAAGGTTGCACTAGTCAACTGTCTAAAATCTCTTCCTGCTCTCAATCTTGGATCCTATGATCCGAGTTCAAATTTCAGCTCTGTCACTTACTACCTGGGCCCCTTTCAACAAATTATTGAACCTCTCCAGGCCTGAGTTTCTCATCTATAGAATGAAGGTGTTGGATTGAATGACCTCCTCCAAGGTTGGTTGTTCCTCTTATATTCCATGACTCCCAAGACCAGGAGAAGTTGACATACTCCTTTCTCCTCAGTGCGGCTTTCAAGACCTACCCTCTTAAATTATGGTATATGAAGGTTATGGAATATTATTGCTCTGTAAGAAATGACCAGCAGGAGGAATACAGAGAGGCCTGGAGAGACTTACATCAACTGATGCTGAGTGAAATGAGCAGAACTAGGGGATCATTATACACTTCAACAACAACTGTATGAGGATGTATTCTGATGGAAGTGGATATCTTCAACATAGAGAAGAGCTAATTCAGTTCCAGTTGATCAATGATGGACAGAAACAACTACACCCAGAGAAGGAACACTGGGAATTGAGTGTAAATTGTTTGTACTACTGTCATTCTACCCAGGTTACTTTTACCTTCAGAATCCAATTCTTAGCGTGCAACAAGAAATTTGGTTTTACACACATATATTGTATCTAGGTTATACGGTAACACATTTAACATGTATGGGATTACCTGTCATCTAGGGGAGGGAGTAGAGGGAGGGAGGGGAAAATTTGGAAAAGAAGTGAATACAAGGGATAATGTAAAAAAAAAAAAAATTACCCATGCATATGTACTGTCAATAAAAATTATAATTATAAAATTAATTTTAAAAATTAAAAAAAGACCTACCCTCTGCCATCATCATCCAGAAACCATGTTTAGAGCTCTTTCTATCCTATCTAGATATTTGTCGCCATCACTTATGGACCTCTGGATCACTTTTATTCCTTTCTAATGTTAAGGATTGTTAAGGGATTCCCAAATTTACGTTTTTGTGTTGCCTATTTTCTATAAATACTGGACCCAGAACATGCAGGCGGTCCTAAATGAGTGAAGAATAAAGGCATCTCCCCCCCCCCCAGTTGACATAATGTGATGTTTGTATCCCAAAGTGGACTCCCTGTGTGTCCTTGGGAGTTAAGAGAGGCACTCAGTCAGTCTGCACTAACTGGAAAATTGTTTGTACAGGAAGGACCCATGTAGAGAAGCAGACTGTCCTATCTTCAAAGTCTGTCTAACAGTTCCCAAGGGGAAAAAATAAGGCTTTTGCTGTGACTTTGCTCCTTCCCATAAGGAAGGATTTAGTCCTTTTCCCATATTTATTTCGCTTTTCCTCCTGCATCCTACATCCTTTTAGGTGAAGATTTCTGGTTTCCCTTCCTTCCTTTGTTCTGCTGTTGTAAAAATGCAAACTTCTGTATGGACAGTGAACTCTTTGGGTCTCACACACATGCTTATTTCTCTTTTGATAAACCTAGTTTCATGAAGTCATGGTGGCCTATTGATACTAATAAGCTTAGGACATGGCTCATAGTCTTCTCCACTCTATCCCCTTGCACTCTTCAAACACCATGGCCTCTCACTTCCTCAGTCTCCTCAATCCCCATGTCATCTTCCTCCAGTCTATTTCAATTGCAAATAAGAAATGTCACACACACAAAACAAAAATTAAAACCCGCGCCAAATGGTATAGTTGCTAAGTTATAGTTCTCCCAGAAACTATCTTCTCCACATCCCACATTATGGACTTGAAATACTTTATGAGCAGTAATGAACTGAACCAGCTCCACCCAGTGAAAGAACTCTGGGAGATGACTATGAACCACTACGTAACATTCCCAATCCCTCTAATTTTGTCCGCCTGCCTTTTTTATTTCCTCCACAAGTTAATTGTACACTATTTCAAAGTCCAATTCTTCTTGTGCAGCAAAATAACTGTTTGGACATATATACATATATTGTATTTAACTTATACTTTAACATAATTAACATGTATTGGTCACCAAAAAAAAAAAACAAAAAAAAAAAACAAAAAAAAAGGAGGGCAGCTAGGTGGTTCAGTGGATAGAGCATCGGCCTTGAATTCAGGAGGACCCGAGTTCAAATCTGATCTCAGACACTTAACATTTCCTAGCTGTGTGATCCTGGGCAAGTCACTTCACCTCAGCCTCAGGAAAAAAAAAACAAAAAAAAACAAAACAAAAACAAAAACAAACAAAAAAAAAAAACATGTATTGGTCAACCTGCCATCTGGGGGAAGGGGGGGGCAAGGAGGGGAAAAGTTGGAACAAAAGGTTTGGCAATTGTCAATGCTGTAAAATTACTCATGCAGATATCTGGTAAATAAAAAGCTATAATAAAAAAAGAATAATGCTTTATGGCTAGTATTTTGAAGAAATAAGAGTTTGTCCAGCATTAACCAAAAGAAAAATTACAAACTTTTCTAATGGTTAAAATATAGCTTGTGATTGTGATATGGGTAAAAATCAGGTTGTCTAAGTCTATATGAAAAGATTGATTTACAAAAGTCTTATTGACTTTTTGGACATCATTATCATTTCCCAATGATTTCCTGCCTTCTCTCTGGACATAGAACCCTCCTTTGTTGTTTATTTATTTAGGTTATACATGCACATTAATTTTTTACATATTTCCATATGATTCATGTTGGGAGAGAAAAATCAGAACACATGGGAAAACCACAAGAAAAAAAATAGAAGAAAATAAAAGGCAAAAACAGACAGTTTCCATCCACATTCAGTCTCCATAGTTCTCTCTCTGGATGCAGATGGCATTTTCCATTCACAGTTTATGGGAATTGCCTCAGATCACTGAAGTGCTGAGAACTAAGTATCATAGCTGATCATCACACAATGTTGCTGTTACTTTATACAATGTTTTCCTGGTTCTGCTTGTTTTGCTCAGTGTCAGTTCATGGAAGTCTTTCTGAAGTCAGCCTGCTCATCATTTTTACAGAACAATAATATTCCATTACATTCATATACTTGTTCAGCCATTGTCCAAGTGATGGGCAGCCACTCAGTTTCCAGTTCCTTGCCACTACAAAAAGGGCTGCTACAAACATCTTTGCACATGTGGGTCCTTTCTCCTTTTCTATGATCTCTTTGGGATACAAACTCAGTAGGGACACGGATGGATCAAAGGGTACACACAATCTTATAGACAGACCCATGGGGATAAGAGAACTCTCCTTTGTAACAAAGATGTATAGCTAAGAAGGATGAATGCACACATTGGCCATGCGGAGCATCGTGTGCCTCATTTTGTATCTATATTCCACCAACTGTCTTGACAGGAGGTGTGAGATATACTTCATCTCTAGCCCTCTGACATCTCCATTGATCACCGTGCTGATCAGAGCTTCCAAAGTATTTCTTTACATTATTGTGGTCATATATGTGTTTTCATGGTTCTGATTACTTTGCTCTGAGTCCATTTATACAAATCTTCCCAGTGACTTTTATTTATTTCTAAAATCATTTCCTGAGTTTCCTTTCAACTATTTAAAAAGTTTGCTTTGAGGAATTAGAAATTAATTGGATGCCTCTCATTTGAGAAATGACTGAATAAGTTCTGGTACGTGAATATAATGGGATATTATTGTTCTATAAAAATAATAAGCAGGCTGATTTCAGAAAAGCCTGGAAAGATTTACATGAACTAATGCTAAGTGAAATGAGCAGAACCAAGAAAATATTGTACACAGTAACTGCAAGATTGAATGATGATCAACTATGATAGACTTGGCTCTTCTCAGCAACACAGTGATCCAAGACAATTCCAATAGATTTGGGATAGGAAATGCCATCTGCATCCAGAGGGGGAACTACAAATGTGGATCAAAACATACTGTTTTCACCTTTTTTTGTTTGCTCTTTTTTCTCATGGTTTTTTCCCTTTTTGTTCTGATTTTTCTTTCACAAGATGACTGATGTGGAGATGTATTTGAAACGATTGTACATGTATAGCCTATATTGGATTGCTTGCTGTTTTGAGAAGGGGACAGGTAAGGGAAGGAGGAAGAAAACAATTTAGAACTCAAAATCTTACAAAAATGAATGTTGAAGACTGTCTTTACAAGCATTTGGAAAAATAAAATATGAAAAAAAATTTGAAATGTGCTCTGCAGTTTGGAATTATGCCCAAAAGGCTATCAAACTGTGAAGACCCTTTGACCCAGCAGTATTTCTACTGGGCTTATATCCCAAAGAGATCTTAAAGGAGGGAAAGGGACCTGTTTGTGCCAAAATGTTTGTGGCAGCCCTCTCTGTGGTGGCCAGAAACTGGAAACTAAGTGGATGCCCCTCAGAGAATGGCTGAATAAATTATGGGATGTGAATGACATGGAATATTATTGTTCTGTAAGAATTTCTCAGCAGGATGATGTCAGAAAGGCCTGGAGAGACTTACATGAACTGATGCTAAGAGAAATGAGCAGGACCAGGAGATCATTATACACAGCAACAAGATTATATGATGATCAGCTGTGATGGACTTGGCTCTTTTCAACAATGAGATGATTCAGGCCAGTTCCAATAGTCTTGTGATGAAGAGAGTCATCTTCATCCAGATTGGGGACTGGGGGGACTGAGTGTGGATCACCACATGATATTTTCACCTTGTTTTGTTGTTGTTTGTTTGCTTTTTTCTTTCTCATTTCCCCCTTTTTGATCTGATTTTTTTTTGCAGCATGATAAACATGGAAATATATATAGAGGAACTGAATGTAACATATATTGGATTACTTGCTGTCTAAGGGAGGTGGGGGGAAGGAGGAAGAAAAATTTGGAAAACAAGGTTTTGCAAGGTTAAATGTTGAAACCTATCTTTTTATATATTTTGAAAATAAAAGGCTATTATTAAAAAATAATTAAGTTTACTCTGTCTCTTTCCTTGCTTTATCTATAGTAAGAGAGACCAGAAATTTGTTTTGTTTCTAAAATTCAAAGGAATGGACGATTTCCTTCTCACTAAAAAGGATAAATTGTTCCAAATTGTGTTATTCTTTCCACCCAGACCTGCCAGCAGCTGAGTCCACTCACCTTGTTCCTTAATGAACTAGTTACTAAGAGCCAAAAGTCAGATGCCTGTGACAAAGCAGCTACGACCAAAGAATCTTCATGGGTTCCAGTTTGTACTCAATCCCAGGTTCCATACCCAGACTGAGCCATGATCCTGACCCCAAGTTTCCATGTCTTCTTATAATGACTGGCCCTGCTGGATGAGTGATTCAAACTCCAAGGGAAAACTGTTGTTCACCCTCCTTCATCTGATTCCAGGGCCTGGTCAATCTCGAAATGTATATTTTCTAGAATCCCTGGGACCAAATAACCCTTGTTTAAGGGACTTCCATAGCTTAAAGGAACAGTGAACAGTGGTTCACAACGCTGACGAGATGCATTGTTTCCTTGGTCATTGCTTTGTTGTTCTGTGCCTAGAGTTAGATTGCTAAATAAATCTATATTTATTTTGCATAGGGTACGTTCCATTATGACAAGGAACACGTGGCTCACTGAAATATGGCAAGCTCAATCGATCCTCAAGTATTTATTATGCATTTTCTGGTATACAAAAAAAGGAGACAAAACATCCCCTTCCCTCAAGGGGTTTAAATCCTAAATTCAGGAAGGATATGGGAGTTTGCTAATAGTGGGAAGGGGGCAAGGCAAATGTCTTGGAACTGCTTTCCAATTGGGTAAATCCATACACACCTTGACAATGAGTTCACACACATAGAAAGAGGCAAATTTGACGGATAGGAGGTCACCAACTATTAAGAATCATGAATATCTCAACACTTACATAGTATTTCTGCCTAATTGAGTTGTGTGCAAACTTCCAAGGCATCGGACTCTCCAGGACTCAGATACTCAAAGTTGAACAGGATTAGTGGAATGGTATCAATATTATCTGATGGTAAAATATTGATTTAAAAAATTACTCTGATTTTGATTGAGTCACAGCAGTGTAAGGATGCACTAAAACACTAACTAGACAGAGAATCAGAGAGTAGAAATCTAAATGAGAGGCAGTGTGGTATAATAGATCACCTTGGAGTTAGAAAGGTGTGTGTTGTGGCCATGGGCCAGCAAGTCACAGCCTTCGGTGCAACAAAAATTGTAAACAAACTAAGGGGAGAATGGCTGGAAAAAAAATTATGGAATTTAATGTAATAGAATAGATATGTTATTGACATTACCATTAATGATGCAGTTAATACACAACACAATACAGCATTTCCACTCCTTTCTGTTATTGTTCGTTTGCATTTTTGTTTTTCCTCCCAGGTTATTTCTTACCATCTTTCTAGATCCAATTTTTCTTGTGTAGCAAGACAACTATATAAATATGTCTACATATATTGTGTTTAACATTATACTTTAACATGTTTAACATGTATGGGACTACCTGTCATCTAGGGGAGGGGGGGTGGAGGGTAGGATGGGAAAAAGTTGGAACAGAAATTTCATCAAGGGTCAATGTTGAAAATTACCCGTGCATATATTTTGTCAATAAAAAGCTATTTAAAAAAAAAAAAGAAAAAAAAAATCCTTCCCAACTTGCTACCTTTAGACCCCTGATCTCTTAAAACCAGAAGTTACCCCTTCTGTGAAAGAGGGACCAATCTTCTAGGCACTAAAAAGGTAATGTTCTTATGACAAAGTTTATTCGGTTTCAGAAATAGAAGCACCCAGTGAACTCTGGCCCTTTGGATACTGCTACTTATTTCTTATAACACATTAATATTCCATTACCATCATACAGCACATTTTAACCATTCCCCAATTGAGCGTCCCTTCAATGTCCAATTCCTTGCCACCACAAAAAGCTACTACAAATATGTTTGTACCCATAGGTCCTTTTATTTTTTAAAGCACTTTAGGAAGTAGACCTAGTTGTCATATTGCTACTCAGAGGGTATCACCATCTTTCCAGTCATCCAGATTTAAAACTTCTATGTCCTGTCTGATGCCTTGTTCTCTCAGAATCATAGGTTCAAATCCTGCCTCTGTATGATTATAACTTTGAGCAAATCACTTCTCTTCACTATACCTCTGTCTCCTCTGTAAAATGAGGGACTTAAACTACATAGTCTCTGAGATCTCTTCAAGATCTAGACTTAAGACCCCATGATTCTCCCTTACTTGACATAATCTCATCATTTCTATATCATTCCCACCTGTCCCCTTCTCCCTACTAACACAGCTGAAGCTTTAAATTTATCTATCAGATGGAAGTGGAGATCTTCAACATAGAGAAGATCTAACTCACTTCCAGCTGATCAATGATGGACAGAAACAACTACACCCAGAGAAGGAACACTGGGAAGTGAATGTAAAATATTAGCACTACTGTCTATCTACCCAGGTTACTTATACCTTCGGAATCCAATACTTAATGTGCAACAAGAAAATGGGATTTACACACATATATTGTATCTAGGTTATATTGTAACACATGTAAAATGTATGGGATTGCCTGTCATGGGGGGGGGAGGGAATAGAGGGAGGGAGGGAGGGGATAATTTGGAAAAATGAATACAAGGGATAATGTTATAAAAAAATTACTCATGCATATATACTGTGGAAAAAATATAAATAATAAAAAAGAAGTGAATAAAAGAAAAGAAAAGAAAAGAGCTGCTATAAAAAAATTATCAGAAATAATTTGAGCAAAGAGAAGGAACTGAGCATCAAATAACATCACAAAACCAAAGATGGATTATATTTTAACAAGAAAAACTATTTGTTACTTATAATTCCCAAGTCATCTGTCCATGTGCAGATCCATGAAGTATTAGCACAAAATTCAAAATTACCAAAGTAAAAAATAAGAATAACCGGTGTAAAAAAATCAAAAAAGTTTTCTTTTACAACATAACTAATATGGAAATGTTTTCAGAACTGCACATGTATAAACTTTATCAAATCACCTGCCTTCACAACGATGAAGTAGGGGAAGGAAGGTAGAAGAGAATTTGGAACTCAAAATTCAAAAAAAGAAGGTTAACATTGTTTTTATATGTAATTGAGAAAAATAAAATTTTAATTTTTTTTTTAAAAATCACCCAAAAATGGGGACCAAATGATCCAGAACCTCCACTTCAGTCAAAAAAACAATTGAGTACTTTGCTAAGTGACCAAGGGCAATACCAAAGTAACTATAAATTCATTTGCAATATCATTCCCCCCCCCCAGGCAATTGGAGTGAAGTGACTTGCCCAATATCCCACAACTAGTGAGTATTAAGTGTCTGAGGCTGAATTTGAACTCAGCTCCTCCTGATTTCAGAGCCATTACACTATCCACTGCACCATATAGCTGTCCCTTCCTTTGTAAAATCTTATGTAAAAAAATAATGCAAGATATACAAGTAGCACCTTATGCAATAGAGAGAAGCAGTAGAAGGTAAAACCATTTTGAATAATAATAATAGCCTTTATAAAGAGCATTAAGTTTGCAAAGCACTTCACAAATATTGCCTCACTACTGATGGAGCCTCAATACAGATTGAAGATACTTTTTCTTTATTTTATTTTTCTTGGAGATTTTTGGCCTGTGTTTTCCTTCACAGCATGACTTACATGGAAATGGCTTTTGAATGACTACATATGTACACATATGTATGACATATGTATAACCTGTCAAATTGCTAGCCTTCTCAATGAGGGGGATGAGCAGAGAGGGAGAAAATTTGTAATTCAAATTTTGAATTGTTTTTACATGTGATTGGGGGAAATTTTAAAAACAAAACAAATATTCCATTATCCCTTGAAACAACACTGGGAAATAGGGACTATTATTAACTATTTTATACATGAGGAAACTGAGGCAAAGAGAGAGAAAGTGACTTGTTCAGAGTCACATAGCTTGGCAAGAGACTCGATAAAGCAAATGCATCCTAAAATTATTTGAAGATGAAACTTGAAGGTCAACAAACAAAAGAAAAATTTAAAAGACTGCAAAGATATTTATAACAAGGAGGATAATGTGTGTATACACATACCATACATACACACACACACACACAGAGTAAGAGAGACAGACAGAGAGACATGCTGAGACAGAGACAGAGAGAGAAGATAGAAGAGATGAAACAGAAACAGAGACAGATTCATTGAAAGAGAAGTTGGTTGAAATAGCACTGAAGAGAATAAAGATGGGAAAAAGAACAGGATTAGGCCCAAGTCCAAGTGAAGGACATCTTTGTGGGAATGGTATCATTTTAAGGATGGGAGGGATTGCTTCTCCAAGTAGCCAAAGGAGGGACAACTAGCAAAAGCTGGAGGAAAAATCTGGACTTAAAAATTATTACCGAGTGGAGCCAAAATGGCTTAGAAAACGCAATTCTGTAACTCCTCTCATGGCCTCACTACCAATCTTTGAATTCAGCCTCAAAAATAGCGCTTGAGTAGTGAAAGTCACGAAGATTAAAGGTGCAATGACTTACCAGTTGAAGATAATCTGGAGGAGAGCCAGAGCAGGTTTGTCCTGAGGAGTGGAAACAGACCAGCAACAGGCCGGGAGAGAAGAAAGTCTGGCGTCCTGAGCGGACCAGGGACTGGGGTAGCCTCTGTGGCCAGAAGAGCAGTGGAAATGACCCTGCCATAGGCTGACTGCTTTGCCTTGATTGTAAAGCAGGGGAACAGCAGAGAGATTAGAGCCGGAGGTACAGGGTACTCTAAAAACGCCAGAATTGTACTCCCCCAAACCAGAAGTGACTCAGCATAGACCAGCACAACTGTGCAGCTGCACGCTGAAGCAAGGCCAAGGCAGCTGCAAATCTACCCAGCAGGGGGGTGCAGCCCGGGGCAACCTCTAATCTGTACAGTCGGGGGCTCAGCCTGGGGAAACAGAACTTCCCTAGCACCACTGTGCTTGGGGCAGAGACACTTCCGGTCTGTGCAGGGCTATTATCTGGCCAGCTGCTAATACCCACAGCCGGCTTTGGATTGGGGTAGTGACACTTTCTCTGCTCAGACTCTTGCCTCAGGGCAGTTGTTCTTAGCAGGCACAGCGGGGTTCTTAGCAGTGCATCCCCAGCTACCCTACGGAGCAGACCTGAGTCACTTCCCTTGCAGAACTATTTCCCAGAGCACTCACGCACCTGGCCACTCTTTGTAGCTAGTTGATAGGCCGTCCATACACCTATCCCCGTTCTGCAGAAGCAGCTGGTAATCTCCTGGCCCTGAAAGCAGACCCTACAGGCTTTAAAAAATGAATAAAAAAATTAAAAGGACAATTGATAGCTTCTATACAGAAAGAGAGCAGGTTTTCAACCAAAGAAATACTAAAGAGGGGAAAGGGACCCGTATGTGCCAAAATGTTTGTGGCAGCCCTTTTTGTAGTGGCTAGAAACTGGAAAATGAATGGATGCCCATCCATTGGAGAATGGCTGGTAAATTATGGAATATGTACTGTAAAAAAAAAAAGGTTATAATTATAAAATTAATTTTAAAAATAAAACTCTTCACAGTCTTGGAAAAAAAAAAATTACAGTAAGAACATCAACAACCCTCAGTCTCTAGACCTATTTTTCCATCTACCTATGTTCTTCTGCCTTTTTGTTTCCTTTATGAGCCTTGCTACTCTACAGGTTATCCTGAGTCCAAAGGTTCCTCAGTTTAAGATTTTAAAAATCTGATCAACAGCTGTGATGGCTTTGGCTCTTCTCAACAATGTGGTGATTCAAGGCAATTCTAAGAGATTTGGGATGGAAAATGCCCTTCGCATCCAGAGAGAACTATGGAGACTTAATGTGGACAGAAAAATAGTTTTTTCACCTTTGTTGTTGCTGTTTGTTTGCTTGCTTGGTTTTTTTCTTTGTTGTGGGTTTTTTTTCCCTTTTGATCTGATTTTTCTTGTATAACATGACAAATATGGAAATATCTTTAAAAGAATTGTATATATTTAATCTATATCAGATTGCTTGCTGTCTTGGGGAGGAGGGAGGTAAGGTAGAGAGGTAGAAAAATTGGGAACACAAAGTTTTACAAAAATGGATGTTATTTAGTGCTCCATAGAGAGGAGCATATATACTGTTATTATTTTATGCACAATCACTCTTTTTTAACTTATAGAATAAAACAAGTATATCCACAAAATAGTTTAATAAAAAGATGATTGCATATGAAACTACAACTCTATTTTTATTATAGCTTTTTATTGACAAAACATATGCATGGGTAATTTTTCAACACTGACCCTTGGAAAACCTTCTTTTCCAACTTTTCCCCTCCTTCCCCCGACTCCCTCCCCTAGATGGCAGGTAGACCAATACGTGTTAAATATGTTAAAGTATATCTTAAATACAATATATGGATACATATTTATACAGTTATCTTGCTGCACAAGAAAAATCGGATTTAGAAAGAAGGTAAAAATAACCTAGAAAGAAAAACAAAAATACTGCAAATCTATTTTGAATAATTTTCTATTCCTTTGATATATATAATAAAATTATCATTGTAAAAATGTTGAAAACTATGTTTTTTTATTTCTTGATACTACTTTATTTTTCCATTTATATTTGGAAAAATAAAGTAGTATTAAGAAATAAAAAACAAATTTTAAAAAATCTGATCAACACAATAACTAACCACTGCCTGAAAATACTCATGATGAAACGATGTTTCGTGATATACTCATGATGATGAAACAATGCTATCTCCTGATAGAGAGACAATGTAATGAACTCAGAGTGCAGATTCAGTCATTTTTAATCAATGTAGGAAATTTGTTTTGGGTATTTGCTGTAAAGGGTTTTTTTCTTTCCTATAAGGGGGAGTGTGGGTGGGGAAAGAAGTGAAGTAGAAGAGGTGGATTTTTGTTAAATGGAAAAAAAAATGTTGTATGTTTTTTTTTGAACAATAAAGTTTTTTAAAGGGGGAGGAAGGTTCCTGAGTTTGAGAGGTAAATGGAGAAGAGATCCTTAGTATCATGCTTCTCAAAGAAGAGGGTGGTCCCCAGAGGACTGCCCTGCAACTGAAGGAACAAGGTCATGCCCCTGAGGACCAGAAGTTCTATTCCTCCCCTACTCTCTACCATATTGCTGTCAGTTGATCAGGTGGTATAGATCCAAGAAGAATGGGACACATTTGTTCAGTAGTCAATGTGCCTTTATTTTCCAGGAGGAGTGGATTGAGTCTAATGGGTTATTCAAAAGTTTTCTTTGATTTGAAGTATTTGTAGGTTCTTTCTATCTATGCGTTTTCTTTGTTGAGTGATCATAGGTTTAGAGCTAAAAGGGATATCTGAAGGTATCTAATCCAACTCCATTTGGGGCTATTTATTTTTGAGAGTGGGTTTCTCTGTTTCTCCCAGGCAGGTAATGCATCAGTCTCTCCCAGGGCTGATCCCACTGCATAAAGCTTTAATCTGCTTTATTTTCAATCTGAGTCATCTGGCTCCTCCATCCTTGGGCGTTACACATATTGGTATAGGATTTAGTGCCGAGTCTGATTGCCAACTCACTGCAGCTCAGAAGTCTGGAATTCCTGATCAGGCAAAGTCTTCCCAGCAGCAGAGATTACAGACCTGCCATCAGCATATCACCAGCCCTTCTGCTTTACAGAGAATGAAACAGAGGTCCAAAGATATGAAAAGATTTGCCCAAAGTCACATAAGAGGGAAGTGGGAAAGCCATGATTTGAGCACAGATCTTCTGACAAATCTGTCACAATGCCATTCTGCCTTCATTTTGCTACTTATCAAATAAAGCTGTTCCATAGC